>NC_028454.1:6402446-6406853 GCF_000263155.2 Setaria italica | reverse complement strand
GAACACACACACACAAAACCCAACCAATCCCGCAATCTCTCTCAGACTCACGCACACCGCCCCGCCCGCCCGCCTGTCGTAGTGTCGGCTGCGCTCTGCGGCGGCCGCCCGCCTGGCCGCCTTCGCCTTGGGATCCCCAGAGCAGCTCTTGGCATTGGGGAATGTCCCGGGTCCTCCCCGCAGCCGCAGCACGCAGCCCAGCCTTCCGCTCTCCCTCCGCGCCGCATTTATTTGCTACCTACGAGGGGCACACCTCGCGAGACCCTGCAGCGCCACAGTGAGGAGCGAGCAATGGCCGCCGCCGCCGCTGCTAGTATATAGCGGGCGTGTTCTCCGTGCTCGATCCAGAGCTGAGCGGGAGTAGCGTGCTAGCTGTTCGAGTGTCCAGCTGCTCCTGTTCGTCCGGCGATGAGACCCGCTCGCGGCCGCCGGCTGCTGGCGCTCGGCCTCGCGTTGCTGGTAGCGCTCGGCGCCTGCGCGGGCCAAGGGGAGGAGGACGACGGGTCCGACTCCCCGACGGCTCCGATGGAGGAGAAGGAGCGGGCGGCGCTGTACGCGGCCATCGAGAGCTTCGTCGGCAAGGGGTGGAACGGCTCCGGCATCTACCCCGACCCCTGCGGCTGGTCGCCCATCCAGGTGCGTTCCTGCCTGCCTGCCTGACTGCGGAGTCGTTGCCATGGGTGTGCTCTGCTGGGTGTGCAGGCAGCAGACTAGTACTAGTACAGTTTTTCCTCTCTCATGAATCCCTGTAGCGCAATTCCTTGGCACCGGGCTGTTCATCGGCTTGCTCAAAAGCTCTTCGCTTTGTTTCTTTTTGTTCTGCTTTGCCCATGCTGGTCGCCAATCCTTCCTTGGTGATGCCGGCCCTGTTGCTTTCAGCTCCAATCCAAACCATCGCTGCAAGCCTGAAAGGACGCTCAGGCAGGCAACGTCCAGATAGGTGTCTTGTTTCGGGATGCCAATTGTTCAGATGCTCTGAACTTCTTGAATTTTCCTGGAGTTTTGCTTACATGAACCTTCCTCTTCCTCGTCTTGGTTTTGAAATTCCTGGTTCTAGGTAGCCTCTGTTTTGTCCTGCTTGTGTTCTTCAAGCGCTCTGTTCCTGAACTGTTGCTTCAAGAGACAAGAGTGTTGTACCACTGTTCGAGTGTTCGTTGTGCACATTCGCTTCACTGTTGGATGAGACCTCTGCTGGTGCTTCAGCCTTGGGTCTTCACGCACTCCTCAGCCTTACTCGATATAGGAGGATCTGATCTCTTGGGCAGGAGCTTTTCCACTCACATGAAAAAGAATCTCTGATGATTTGAAATGGCATATTTCCTCGACATGCCTCGAACAGTACTCTCCTATTTTAGTATCTTCTTCCTTTTGCTCTGCAGACATGCCTTTTCTTCTCTATGATGAATACATGCCTACTTTTATACTCCACACATACGAATTTGCTCTTGCAATTATTTACCTTTCAGAATGCACTGGTCGGATTTACAATTTGATTGTTACTGGTAACAGTTAAGAAGGTGCCAAAATTGTAGGTGTACCTTTAAGAAATGGCACCATCTTGGATCAACCCACTCTGTGTTACTGCTACCAGTAACTACTCCGGTTACTGTTCAACATGTGTTAGTTACCTTGTCTGCAACTGATGATGGCTGGCTGTAAATCTCAGATTGTAGCATGCTTGCCTGTAAAATTCAAATTCTTTGGATTAACTGGTTCTTGGATGCCTGAATTTGTGCAGGGGGTGTCATGTGACTTGTTCAATGGCTTGTGGTACCCAACATCGATCAGCATTGGCCCAGTTCTTGACAACTCACTGCAGTGCGCCCCTGACGCCAAGTTCAGCCCCCAGCTGTTCGACCTGAGGCGCCTCCGGACGCTGTCCTTCTACAGCTGCTTCCCGGCGAGCAACCCCACGGCGATCCCCGCCGCCAGCTGGGAGAAGCTGTCGGGCAGCCTGGAGACGCTCGAGTTCCGCACCAACCCGGGCCTCACCGGCGCCGTCCCGGCCTCCCTCGGCCGCCTGGCCAGCCTGCAGTCGCTGGTGCTCGTCGAGAACAACCTCACAGGCGCCGTGCCCGCCGAGCTCGGCGCGCTGCTGAAGCTGAGGCGGCTGGTCCTGTCCGGGAACGGGCTGTCGGGGCCGATCCCGGCGACACTCGGTAACCCCCGCCGCCACGACGAGCAGCTGATCGTGGACCTGAGCAAGAACCATCTAACCGGGTCTCTGCCTCCGTCGCTAGGTGCTCTGAGAGGGCTCCTCAAGCTGGACCTGAGCAACAACCAACTGCAAGGGGGCATCCCGCCGGAGCTCGGCGGGCTCAAGAGCCTCACGCTGCTGGACCTCCGGAACAACAGCCTCACCGGCGCCCTGCCGGGGTTCGTGCTGGGCATGGCGTCGCTGCAGGACCTGCTGCTCTCGAACAACCCGCTGGGCGGGACCCTGCCGGCCTCCGGGTGGGAGAGGCTGTCCGGCCTGGCGACGCTGGACCTGTCCAACGTCGGGCTCGCCGGTGCTATACCGGAGTCGATGGCGGCGCTGTCCGGGCTGCGGTTCCTTGCGCTCGACCACAACCGGCTGACGGGCCCCGTGCCGGCGAGGCTGGCGCAGCTGCCCAGCATCGGCGCCATGTACCTGAACGGCAACAACCTGACGGGCGCGCTCGGGTTCGCGCCGGGGTTCTACCGGCGGATGGGGCGGCGGTTCGCGTCGTGGGACAACCCGGGGCTGTGCTACGACGTGGCCGCCGTGGACGCGGCCCACGCGCCCGCCGGGGTGGTGGTGTGCAAGGACCTGCAGGAGCCCGGCGCCCGCGCTGGCGCGCGGGAGGACGGGGGGAGGAAGCCTGAGGCGAGCTCAAGCCTCATGGCGTCGTCGTCGGTCGGGTTCTCGGCCGCTGGCCCGGGCGGGTTTCTGGTCCATGGTGGCGGTTCAGGGCACCGTGGCTGCGCTCCTTGGGTCGGTGCTGCTATAGCGGCAGGTTCAGACAGTTCAGACAGATGGACTGGGAGCAGAACATGGAGAAACTTGTAGGTAGTTTTGCGGAAACTAGTTTCTGCGTGTTCTCTGATCTTTTGCCCCCCTTTTTTGGCTGGTGCTTCTGCTCATCATCGGACGGGTGAAAGAAGCATGGCTGGATGGACGTGTCTGGTGGCTGTGATGAAAGCCAGATTACAGTAGGGTGAGTCCTGAAAGTGTGTAGTGGTGACAGGGTAGCCTCTTCGTTCCGTTTCGTGTAATTAGCCCGTGTTCTCCTCTGATGTTGCAACAGGGAGTGGATATACTTTGGATTGTTGCTGGTCACTCTCTGAGACTCTCCCGTTTTAGGGAGCAGGAAGGAAGCCGAAACGAAGGCCGTGGAGACGGAGAGTGGCATTGGCGCTCGGCAGGAACAGCAAGTCAGCAACGCAGCCGTGTGCTCTACTGCTCTGTGCTCTCCTCCGTCCTCCCGCAGGAGCCGCGAAGCACAGGGACGGGCAAGCAGGAAGCACAGGCCGCGGCGAGCGCGCGCCGTGCAGTTGCGCTGGCGGCAGGGGCGTGCCTGGTCCTGAACTGGCCGCCTGCTGTGTTTCTGAAACGTGACGGTGACTGCGCGGGCCCCCGCGCGCGCAGAGGAAGCCAGAGAGGAGGGGGGGGATTCATTCTTGACGGTACATGAATTGAGAGTGAGGCCTTGTTTAGTTGGGGAATTTGGGAGGTGCCAAATTACTGTTACAGCACTGTAGCACACTGTAGCGTTTCGTTTGTATTTGTGAATTATTGTCCAAATATTGACTAATTAGGCTCAAAAGATTCGTCTCGCAAAGTACAACAAAACTGTGCAATTAGTTTTTAATTTCATCTACATTTAGTACTCCATGCATGTACCACAAGTTCGATGTGATGGGGAATCTTCTTTTTGCATAGTGTCAAAGTTGGGAGTTGGGAGTAACTAAACATGGCCTGAATAAACTTAAGGGGAATATTCTGAAATTGGATTTCGAGAAAGCATATGATAAAGTACATTGGGGATTTATGATGGATAACGCTAGAGAAGCTGGAGAAATTAAGGGCCTTGTTCCAAACCTGATAGAGGGCGGTATTACCCATCTCCAATATGCAGACGATATAATTGTCTTGTTAGAGCTAGATGACCAATCTATTTTACATATCAAGTTTCTCTTATACTGTTTTGAGAATATGTCTGATCTGCGTATTAACTACCAAAAGAGTGAGGTTCTAGGAGGATCCGAAGAGGAACAAACCAGAGTGGCATAACTTTTCAACTGCAATGTCGGATGCTTACCAATGAAATATCTGGGTATAATGGTTAACAACGAACACATGACCATTTCAGATTTGGCATACGTGTACCAAAAAAGTGGAGAAGAGATTGTCAACGTGGCAAAGTGTTGGCTTGTCTTCGTTTG
>NC_028454.1:6295755-6402346 GCF_000263155.2 Setaria italica | reverse complement strand
TCGAGAACCAAGAGGAAAATTGATAGTTGTTTCCGTGAAGCAGGTCCTTGATATTTCATATCTGAAGTTTCTCTCCCTGGAGGATCAGATCAGCCACGTAGATGATATCACTTAACCAAATGTGTAAAGGTTTTTGGCCATCCAAGAGAAGACAAACACAAGTGGATACGTTTTTCAGTTGCAATGTGGTCAGTTGACTAGGAATCAGTGAGGTTTTAGCTCTAAAACCATATCACAGAACCATTTAAGCTTGGGGAAGCCACCCCAAAAAGGGGGAGAAGCATGCACGATCAGGGCAATGTGCTGGATTATCTTCTTTTGGGGGGGGGGGGGGGGGATGATCCTGATAGAATCATGTTTTAGCTCTATTCCTAACTACACAATGGGTGTGTACCTCCTGCAAGAAGAGATTCACCATAAGATGGATTCAGCTAGAGCAAATTTCTTTTAGCATGGACCACAAATGAAAAGGAAGTATCATATGGCAAAATGGGACCTGATGGCTACACCAAAGAAATTTGGAGGGGCAGGTTTCACAAACACTAGAGAGATGAACAAATGTTTGTTGGCTAAGTGGATCTTCAAAATTGAAAGAGGAGATGACAGTTTCTGCTGTAACCTTCTTTGACAGAAATACTTAGGCGAGAAGGGATTCTTTAGCTACCATAAGCAGAATGGATCACAATTTTGGAAAGGCCTGCTAGAGGCAAGGGATAGTTGTGCTAGAGGGCTGATCTACATTATCGGGAATGGGAAGAAAGCAAGATTTTGGTCAGACGTATGGAGAGGTAACTGCCCTCTGAAAATTGCCTTTTCTGAACTCTTTGAGGTATGCAATCAACAAGAATGGTCGGTCTTTGAGGTTCTTCAGCATGGGGACATTAACCTGACTTTCAGAAGGAATTTTGGAATTCGAGAGGAAATAGAGTGGGAAAATCTAACCAACCTAATAGGTAACATTACTTTGTCAGAAACATCAGACACAGTGAGATGGGCTTTAGAAAAATCAGGGGACTTCTCTACTCCTTCTCTGTATACTGAACTAACTTCTCAGGCCTCTCGAATAGATGGTTGATGTGCATTTGGAGGGCCAAGATACCTCTAAAGGTCAAAGTGTTCCTTTGGCAAGTCTGCAATGACAAAGTCCAATCGGCAGAACAGCTAAAGAAGAGAAATTGGCCTGGACCAATTGAATGCAAACTATGTGGTCAAATAGAAAGCACTGATCATATCTTTTTCCGATGTCTAGTCGCGCAGTTCTGCTGGTGTGTGATTAGAGATATTGTAGAGTGGCATTTTACACCAACTAGGATGAGCTTCAAGAGAGAGTACAGGAAGGATCTAACAAACAGATTAGGAGTTTTATTTTTCGTTTTGGCTGTCTAGCGTGGAGCCTATGGCTAATTAGAAACGATCTAGTCTTTAACAATGTTGTTGTTTCTTCTCCTGACGTAGGCATATACCGTTCAATGTCTTTTATGCAGAAATGGAAGATCCTGAACAAGGAGAAGGAGCAACTCTGGATCGATACGGCATTTCGCAAGCTGAGACTTCGACTGTTATCATTAAGGTCTGAAGATGCTCAAAACACATGAAAAAGGAGGGGCGACAAATCCAGTTCCCACGGTTTCTGCTGGTTCTTTTTTCTTGATCAGAAGGTGCTTGAGAGAGTGTGTAGTTCAGCTAATCTTTCTGTATCAGCTTTATGACAGTCTTAAAGCAAGCTGTTACGCTGCTTGTTTTGCTTAGAGAGAATAGTAGAGTGGGTTTGGCTAAAGTCTTAGCTGCATGTCAGTTTATCTGTAATAGCTGGGGCGTGTTTGGATACACCTACTTTAGTACCTGTCACATGGAATGTTTGAAACTAATTAGAAGTATTAAACGTACACTATTTACAAAATCCATTGCAGAGATGGAGTCTAATTCGCGAGACGAATCTATTAAGCCTAATTAATCCATGATTTGATA
This sequence comes from Setaria italica, assembly GCF_000263155.2. Taxonomy (NCBI): domain Eukaryota; kingdom Viridiplantae; phylum Streptophyta; class Magnoliopsida; order Poales; family Poaceae; genus Setaria; species Setaria italica. Next base: position 6,400,378 of record NC_028454.1, on the reverse strand, counting down.
ATATGCTGCTACAGTAAACATGTGTTAATCATGAATTAATTAGGCTCAATAGATTCGTCTCTCGAATTAGTATTGGATTCTGCAATTAGTTTTATAATTAACTCATATTTAGTCCTTCTAATTAGTATCGAACATCCGAGATACTTCTAAAATTGTATCCAAACACCCCTAAATCGTAAACTGTTGTCCCAGTGAAGCTCTGCTTTCTTTATAAAGCCGGACAGTAATGGTCTTTTATCTAAGAGACAGAAAGGACCTTGGAAAGGTGGGGGCCTGAGCTAGGCGGGCCAGCCGTAGCCTGACGGATAGCCTGCACGCTGGCCGCGGTGGCCAGTTGAGGTCTGGCACTCGCTCGCTAGTCCTCCTATAGGCTCTAGTCACCGTCGCATCGCAGGAGCAGGACTGTAGCCTGTAGGAGTATTCACCGGACGCCTAGGAATTGTACTGTACTCCTACCAGAGTAGTTTCCAGTATCCCAGTGCAGTGCACGCAATAATTGTAGCGCTACGTATTTGCGCGGTGCGTGTCAGCCGCGGCGTCGGCATCCTGCTGTAGGTAATGGCTGCTACGCTGCGCTGCGTGCACACTGCACGGCACAGCACAGCACAGCTCGTCCCTCATCAAAGACAGCGTGGTAAAAGTAAAGGAAAAGAGAAGGTCGTCTGGCCGTTTGGAGAAATGGAGCTATGGGCTATGGAAAGATTGGAAGGGGCCTACGTGGGGGAAGCTAGCGTCTCGTGTTGTGCGGGGGTGCGTGAGTGCCTAGACACCGGACTCTCCCGGCAGTAGCTGCGGTTTTTTTTTTTTTTGTGGGGGGGGGGGGGGGGGGGGGGGGGGGGGGGGGGGGCAAAAAGGTTTGTGGCAGCAGCAAGCAAGCAATTTCATACTGCAGTGCTGGCCTGGCTCCCCAAGCAAGGAAGCAAGGTCGAGCGAGATGGAGATGCCGTAAATCCGTAATGACCCGAAAGAAAAGGCAGGCGCTTGCCGGAGTCACCCCTGTCAAGGCAAAAATGTCTGTTCGCTGTCGCCTCGCTTCGTCCCCCTTCTGTCCTTCTCGCAGCCGCAGCTTGCTTGCCTGCTTTAGCGTTCCACTGTACTACTACTTCAGATCTTCTGCAGGCCATGGCCTCTGCTGCACCTGTTCGATCGTCCGTCTAGGAAACCAAGCACAAGCACTCAAGCAGAGTGTTCCACAGTTCCAGTTCCAAGCTTTTTTGTCTCGTCTGCGGCTGCCTTGTCGCTGCGACAGACACATATCCCATCCATCCATGCATCCATCAGTGTGCTGCAGCCGTCTGCCGCCCTGCGGCCTCCTGCCCACTCTGCTGCGCCATCCGACCGAAATGACATGATGCTTCCCGCCGCTGCCGCCGGAGCGGAGCGCTGACCTCCGGATCCTGAGGCGCCTCGCCGCCCCCTCCATGCCTCCCTGCTCGTTCAGCATCCGGATCCTGAGCCCATCTTCAATGCAGCATCATTCGGCATCCGACTCGCGGCCTCGCTCGCAAGTGCAGCCCGTCCAGGGACACGGCCGCCTGCTGTGCTGCAGCAAAAAAATTTTCCCAACCAACCTCAACAACAACACGTACTGCTATCCTGCTGTTGTCGTTTGGAACTTGCAAATGTGGTGTGCAGTACAGTACAATATTCTTGTTTCTTCGATTCGCTATAACTGTCTTTTGAAACAAACATATGCTACGTTCGCTTCAACTTATCAGCTACCAAACAGTATTTTTCTCTCACAGCAAATCAGCCGTTTTAGCTTTTCAGCCGGCTTATAAATCCAGCCGAACAGAGCTTTGTATTGTTCAGAAGTGACCAGTCGTTCCTTAAAAAAAAGTGACCAGTACTTATTAGAGACGGAGGTCAGTATCACTCAACACACACAGTAATATACTCGCTTTATACAACCCAAGTACGTTTTGGGCTTTCGGAACGGGGTCACGAAAAACAGGTTTGCTTCGGCCTTTCGGGGTTGGCGCCGGTGGTGGGCTAGGTTCAATTTAGGGCCCCTTGGGCTTCTCACCGAGTGACCACGAACTTGGACCCTCCGTAAAAGAACACTAGAGCGGATCGGGTGCACCCGGCCGGTTGCATCCGTTGGATGCGCAACCACGGGCCCTCAGTATCAGCGTATCACCTTCTATTTCGGGTGCCCGCGCCCTCCGGTTTTTCCTCCCCCACCTCTGCCTCGCCTCCCCCTCTCGCAGCCTCGCGTAACACACGCAGAGACTTCCATTCCGTCTCACGTCGACACGTCCCCTTTCTCTCTACCAATCCATTAACCCGTCGATCGATCTCGAGGAGGAGGAAGAAGAGGAGGAAGGAGGATGCTGGACACGACGGATGACATCGCGGAGGGCATATCGTTCCAGGCGTTCGAGGACGACTGCCGCCTCCTCGCCACCCTCCTCCACGACGTCCTCCTCCGCGAGCTCGGCCCCCGCTTCATCCACATCCTCGAGCGCATCCGCATCCTCGCCCAGGTACACCTCCGATCCGCCGCCGCCGCATCCATCGGCCACGCAATTGCGTTTGCCATCGCATTATTTATCGATCTCGTCGATCACCCCCCGCACTGCGCTGCTCTCGGCGTGCGTGTCAAGTCACTGAAGTGTGAACTGTGAAATGGTGATCTGACAAATCTATCGTTCGATCGGTGCACGAACGATCGATCTTGCGTCGGCGATCGATCGTGCAGAGCGCCGTCTCCACGCGCGCGGCGGGGATGGATGACACGGCGGCCGTCGTCGAGAGCCAGCTGGAGGCCGACCTCGCCGCCATGTCCCTCGAGGACGCGCTCTGCGTCGCCCGGGCCTTCTCCCACTACCTCAACCTCATGGGCATCGCGGAGACCCATCACAGGTAGGCTCGCTCGCTAGCATTTCGACGCTGATCTATACTCAGAACCGCAGGAATGCATACTCTAACAATGTGCTTATGAATGTACGATTCCTGTGTTAATTACGTTCAAGATTTTAAAAATTTGCATTGCAATATAATACTTTAGAATGGGCATGCATTGCAAGTTTACAACTACCCAGTACGAAGTAACATTTTCGGTGCCAACATTCGGATTGAACCCAATTTGAGATTTACAGTAGGATTCACTCAACTCGAAAGGCTCATCTCCCCAATTTGATGGTCAAATAATGTTGAGCAAATCAATTTGGGTCTAGATTTTAACTTTTAAGTAGGATACAAATAAGTATGCAGGATTTTGTTGTCCTCTCCGACTTCTGACGGACTATATTTTGTTCAGATCGTATGTATGGTAGGTAATGGTACATTGCATTGCAGCAACCTTAGGTATCAGAAGCCTTTTTTTGTTTTCTATTTCTCAGCCTAGAATCCAAGAATTTACGTACAATGTGATGCGTACAACATGTAATGCTGGGTCATGGTTGATTGCTTCCTTTCCATGTCAGTGTCACCCTCCTCAGATATATTTAACTATATGAGCCTTAGGCTTTCACATACTAGGTTGATTATGATCGTCATAGGGGGAATATTCTACCGAGAAAGCAATCAGTGATTTCTGCAATCTAGTAACACAATTTGGTGTAATACTTATTTTGTTAATTATAAGTGATCTAATAGCTTGACATATTTAGTAATGGTCAGGAGTCTCTCCAGACGCTTAAGAAAAAATTACATAGGTAATACATTACGTGAATTGATGCCACATCATCATGCATGTTGCAAGCTAGCAGTAATATCTTACCCATTTTGTACTAATGAATTTCCTGACCGTTGAACATTCTTACCTAGCTTGGAAAATCAACTAAATTTTACAGTTTATGTTAAACTGGTTATTATTGTGCATTGATTATGCATATTATAATTTTTTTTATGTAGGGTTCGGAAAGCACGCAACGTAGAACAACTCTCAAAATCTTGTGATGATATATTTGGTAAGCTGATTCAAAGTGGCGTCCCTCCGAAACAACTATATGACACCGTTTGCAAGCAGGTACTTTTCTACATTGTGGTTCTTAAGAGTGCCATGCATCATCAAGCCTTTTAGTTGACGCTTGATCGTTTTTTTTGTAGGAGGTTGAAATTGTTCTGACAGCTCATCCCACCCAAATAAATCGGCGAACTTTGCAATACAAGCACCTCAGAGTAGCTGTGAGTTTAACATCTATAGTTTATTAGAAACTCTTTGTCCATTTCCCCTCGTTACTACATTGGCTGTCACTTACTGATGGAGATGTGTTGTAGCATCTTTTGGAGTTCAATGCACGCCCTGATCTTAGCCATGAGGATAAAGAAATGCTCATTGAAGATCTGGTATATATCAGAACTGAGAATTTGCATAGTAATTCTTTTATTCTCCTCAGTCGAAACCCCAGAACTTTGATATGTAGGTAAGGGAAATCACAGCAATATGGCAGACAGATGAGTTGAGGCGCCATAAACCTACACCAGTTGACGAAGCTAGAGCTGGTAGGAAAATTAAGCATCCTGGTCTCTGATTTGTCACTTATGCTGTTTATGTATATCTTATAATTATTTTTACTGACACTGTAGGTCTTCATATTGTGGAGCAATCCCTTTGGAAAGCGGTACCACACTATCTTCGCCGTGTTAGCAGTGCTCTAAAGAAGGTACAGATACAGTGATTGCCTTTATTAGATTTGTCATCTATTTGGTTCCCAAAAAACTCTCAACCTTTCTTCGTCATACTTCACTATAGCACACTGGAAGCCCACTTCCACTAACCTGCACACCAATCAAGTTTGGTTCTTGGATGGGTGGGGACCGAGATGGAAATCCTAATGTTACAGCAAAAGTAAGATATCAGTGACTTGGTGCATGTTCACTATCTCGTACTACTGTAATGGTTTGATGGAGTCATCAATTCTGTGAGTTTTGATGCAATCAGAAATACTGAAAAAAATTGTCATTCTATAATACTAGGTGACTAGGGATGTTTCATTGTTGTCCCGGTGGATGGCAATTGACTTATACATCAGGGAATTAGACAATCTCAGCTTTGAACTGTCTGTCAAGAGATGCAGTGACAAGGTTACAAGCTTGGCTAATGAAATTTTGCTCAAAGGTCAGTTTCATGGTTTTGTACTTGATTATCAAATCCAGCTAGGAGCTGGCTAGTTATCATCAGCTATGACAACTATTGGATTGTTACTAGTTTAAGATGGTAAAACATTTACGTGGTGTAGAAATGAGCTCAGCACATTCTGTACATGTTCATGTCTCACAGAAAGTTCATTGGATAATTTGTGTTGATATTTTCGAGTGACCTCTACTGAATCAGCATCCGAGGACCTAAAGGCCAACGCCTGGAACCAAACAGTACCTCAAAACAATGCAAAGCTACACCATAGCTTGGCGCTACCTGCACAGCTTCCTTCTGGTGCTGATCTTCCTTCATGTACAGGTAGATTTCTCTGTTTGGAGCAGATAACTTTATGTGCATGTGCATAAAATGGACAATATTTGACGAATTATTTAAAACATTCCTTTATATTACCATTCAATTAGAATCTTTAGTTAACAAACCTCCTGTGTAACAGGCTAGGATTTAACATCATGCATCATCTCTAATACCACCTGGGTTTCCTCCGCCACATAAATTTTGCAGTGGCATCTACTAATGCATTTCTATATGTCCGCATCAACTTCTAACCTTGAACAATTGCACTTTGATGCAGAATGCAGTGATGGAGAATCCCAATTCAGGATGATAAATCTTCCAAGGAACCCAAGTCGTCCTGTAAGAACATGCCAATTTTGTGACGTCTGAAAATGTTCTTTACTTTTATGTGAAGTTCATTGAGCAATAGTTAACGATCAATCAAACTTTATGCTGTTAGAAAATAGGCATACACATTAACGCAGGTTTATTGAATACAGCCTGGTCTTACCTAATCTAGTATTTACAAATTAGATACGAAGACCTCACCAGTTAGAAAATGTGCTTCTGACAACTGTTTTACCAAGTTTTTTTTCTCTAGCAAGGAAGTAAGCGCTTGCCATCCAGATAGATTTAATGCACATCTAAATTTGTTTTCATACAATAAAAGGTTTTTTTTTCTCGAACACGCAGGAGAGCTGCGTATCATTATATTAAGAAGAAAAAAGGATAAGAACCCTTACAACACACAAACACACACACCATTACAGAACCATGCCGACAAGCGCCTTTTCTACAGAAAAAAACAGCCGACCTTGACCTAAACCTTCACTCCTCAGTTGGCACTAGAGCAAGGAGGTGATTAACTCCTCGAGCTCCAGCCATACCCCACAAATGTAACTCCTCACCGGCCGACAACAAAGCTCTGGTAACACTTGGATAGGCCCCATCAAAGACACATCGGTTGCGATGGTTCCACAACGTCCAGGCTCCCAGAATAATTAGAGAGTTAAGGCCTTTTCTAATGGGAGCAGGCACATTGTTAGAACTTACTTCCCACCAATCCTCAAAACTCCGATGAGGGGTGAGAGCCTGCAGTCCAACCCTTCTCAGAATATTAAACCAAAACTCTCGAGCAAAGACACATTCTATCAGCAGGTGATTAATGGTTTCCTCCGCTTGATCACAGTGTGGGCAGCTTGCAGGGTGTGGCAGATTCCTTTTTGCTAGCCGATCAGCTGTCCAACACAGCATGCAATAAAAGTTAGTTTATCACTCATGTTTTCCAGGGAGGTCTTAATTTACCAGAAAAATTTGAAGACGGTCCATTGTCATCTCCTACTGGTCGTCAATCGCAGATGGGTAGAACTCCAAGTGGCGGTCAACTGAGGAAGTTGTTGAAAGAATCTAATATGGGTCGATCAAGTAGCTTTAGGAAGTTACTTGAGCCAAGCATATCAGACAAACCAGGAATTACTCCTTACAGGGTTGTCCTTGGTCATGTGAAAGAAAAGGTCAGAATCATATCTTTCAATTTATTAGAAATATAGTGTGAATATAAGAACGTTTTATTATCATACAGATCCTAGGGTTGTCTTGCAAATTTATTGTACCAGAAAAATTATAAATCCAAATATTGGGCAATTAGTGCTCTATACCCAAATTTGATACAAAGGGGTAATATAAGAATAAACCAAACCAATGGTGCTAATTATATATAGGACCAAACTAGTACATTTTACATGTTTTTTTTTCATTATTGTTCTGATCATAATTTCTGCTGCCAGCTGGTGAAGACACGCAGAAGGCTAGAACTTCTTCTTGAGGATTTACCATGTGACTATGACACTGAAGAATATTGTGAAACATCAGATCAACTTTTGGAGCCCTTGCTCTTGTGCTATCAATCACTGGTTAGTCCTCTTGAATAACTGTGGTTGCACAATGCTGGGTTAATCATGTGATGCTACTTAAAATTACAATCAGAAGTATCCATGCTGGAAAATTTGGTACAGATATTATTAATAACGTCATTCAAAGTTGCTTTTGTCCATGCTAACTTTTTGCTGAATAACCATCAACAGTCATGTGAACGACCCTAATACATATGAGTTCCATTTTTTTTAACAAAAACTGTAAGCTTGACAGCTTTTACTAAATGTATGGAGAGGATGGAAATAAGAAACAGAAGTTTCTCTATCAGTAAAAATAGAAAATGTATCTGCAATTAAATTGATAAAATAAGACTATTTGAGTTGTGAGAAACAGCAACGGTAGCTCAAGAATCCTGACTCTTAATATAAGAACTGCTCTTGTATTGAGTAGTGCTCAAACCTTCCATTACTCTGTGAGGCAGCAATCATGTGGATCTAGCGTGCTTGCTGATGGCCGATTGGCAGATTTGATACGAAGGGTTGCAACCTTTGGTATGGTGCTAATGAAGCTCGATGTGCGCCAGGTACATATAATGAAAACTACTGCTTTTGCTTGCTCAGCTTCTAAGTTTCCTATTGGCAACTATAAAAGATTAGGCAAAGTTATTCGTTGCTGCAGGAATCTGGTTGACACACAGAAGCTCTTGATGCTGTCACATCTTATTTGGATCTTGGCGTTTATAGTGAGTGGGATGAAGAAAAGAAGTTGGATTTCTTGACTAGAGAGCTGAAAGGGAAGCGTCCACTAGTTCCTCCAAGCATAGAGGTTAGTCCTTGCCTGTGTAAAGCAACCTTTTCGAATCCTATAGACGAAGTGTTGTTTAAATCTTATCCAGGTTAAAGGTTGCATTCTAGACTAATACTTCTTCAGTTCTTAAGGTTATTTGCTGCTTGATATTTTTTTATTAATCGCTCAAAGTCATTTTAATTGATTTCCACATTATTGTAATGTTTGCAACTTTCAACATCATGTTAGAATATCATTCTGAAGATGACAGATTATAAAACTGATCAAAGCTATTAAGCTCTAGTTGGAAATAAGCTACCCTCATGTTGCATCGTTGGTCCCTATTGAAGTTATTGCTGCCGAGATTAATTTGTGTCTTTGACGGTGGCCCGTGCCAAATTGGCTAATTGGTTACTGCTCTGCTAAACTGATAATAGAGAGGCAGTGGTCTGTGAAGTGTTTGGTGAGACCGCAACACCAGAACTACCAAACCTGGATCTATCAATAATGGATTAAGTATCCATTGTTTTAAATTTTGGCATCACAAGTTTATGACTGTCTAAACTGTGTGATAGTTAAAGAAAAAGAAAGGGATAAACTCTACACTAATTCACCTACATCTGCATTTATTTTCTTCTGTATAGGTTGCTGCTGATGTGAAAGAAGTTCTGGACACCTTCAAGGTTGCTGCAGAATTAGGGAGCGACTCGCTTGGAGCATATGTGATTTCCATGGCCTCAAATGTATGAAGAGACACCATGCATCTATACAATGCAGTAAAAGATAAATACAATCTTAATTATCCGCAATCAATATTTTACAGTTCTGCAGATATATCCTGCATTGCACCCACATAGTGGGGTAAAATTTAGTTACATGTCTTTCCATGCCATGCTTATTAACACCCTTCTGCAGCTAGGTTACACAGCTTAGAAGTTAGAACCATAGGCGTTCACAAATGTTATATAGCTTGACATTCATTTTCTGATTTCCTTGCAGGCAAGTGATGTCCTTGCTGTTGAGCTGTTGCAGAAGGATGCAAGGCTTACAGTTAGCGGGGACCTAGGAAGGCCATGTCCTGGTGGAACGTAAGCATGATGTTCATGCCAATTTGTACAGTCTAGTGATTTGAATATTGACTTGCTAGGGCCATCATCATAACAGTGTTTTTTTTCGATTACTCTTCAATTGATCCTTGGTGAACAGGTTAAGAGTTGTTCCGTTGTTTGAGACCGTGAAAGATTTGCGAGAAGCTGGCTCAGCAATCAGGAAGCTGCTATCCATCGACTGGTACAGGGAGCATGTCATCAAGAACCACAATGGCCACCAGGAGGTACACAAGAAATGGAATGCCACCAAGCACTAGAACTCTGTGTTTTCATTCCAATTTTTGTCTGAAACTTCTGAATTCATTGATTCTTGCAGGTCATGGTGGGCTACTCGGACTCCGGCAAGGACGCCGGGCGGTTCACCGCCGCATGGGAGCTGTACAAGGCTCAGGAAGACGTGGTCGCCGCGTGCAACGAGTTCGGGATCAAGGTGACGCTCTTCCACGGCCGTGGCGGCAGCATCGGCCGCGGTGGCGGGCCGACCTACCTGGCCATCCAGTCGCAGCCTCCCGGCTCAGTAATGGTGCGTGGTTGCTCCTCAGTAACCTCTTCTTTCGCATGTGTTCTTGTGTTCCTTACGACGAGAAGGCACGCTCATCTCATCTTATCAGGGCACGCTCCGGTCGACGGAGCAAGGCGAGATGGTGCAGGCCAAGTTCGGTCTGCCGCAGACCGCCGTCCGCCAGCTGGAGATCTACACGACTGCGGTGCTCCTGGCGACGCTGCGGCCACCGCAGCCGCCGCGGGACCCCAACTGGCGCCACCTGATGGAGGAGATCTCCCGCGTGAGCTGCGCGCACTACCGGCGCACGGTGTACGAGGACCCGGACTTCATCACCTACTTCCAGGAGGCGACGCCGCAGGCGGAGCTCGGGTTCCTCAACATCGGCAGCCGGCCGGCGAAGCGGAAGCCGGCGGGGGGCATCTCGAGCCTGCGCGCCATCCCCTGGGTGTTCGCGTGGACGCAGACGCGGCTGGTGCTCCCGGCGTGGCTGGGCGTCGGGACGGGGCTGCAGGGCGCGCTGGACGGCGGGCACGGCGAGGAGCTCCGCGCCATGTACGCGGAGTGGCCCTTCTTCCAGAGCACGGTGGACCTGATCGAGATGGTGACGGCGAAGGCGGACGCGCCCATGGCGGCGCACTACGAGGCGATGCTGGTGGCCCCCGAGCGGCGCGCGGTGGGCGGGGAGCTGCGCCGGGAGCTGGCGCGCACGGAGCGGTGCGTGCTGGCGGTGAGCGGGCACGCCAAGCTCACGGCGCACAACCGGAGCCTGCGCCGGCTCATCGAGAGCCGGCTGGCCTACCTCAACCCCATCAACATGCTGCAGGTGGAGGTGCTCCGGAGGCTACGGCGGGACGACGACAACCGCAGGCTCCGCGACGCGCTGCTCATCACCATCAACGGCATCGCCGCCGGCATGCGCAACACAGGCTGACCGGCCCGCCGCCTTCTTGTTGCATCCATCGTTTGGTGGCTGGATCGAGGATCCGATCCGCCATTTGGTGACTGGCTGACAGCTTCGATTTTGTTACTCTAGATGATGATGTTGGACCCAAGTCAACATTCTTTTTTGTTGTTCATCCGGATCTACTACGGTTCTTCAGTTCGTTAGAATATATCTGCGGTCAATTCTCATGAATTATTGATGCGCGCGCCGACACCGCCGTGGGCCACCGCTGCCGACGCGGTTTCGTGAGCCCTGGCTGGATTCCGGGGAGACGAGCTCAGCCCAGCAGTCGTCGGCGGTGCTCGTGGCCGTCGCGTCGCGTGGCCCTAAAATGTGGATTGACCGGGTCATCTCATCAATACAGATAGTGAATTTTATATACACCAGTAGGAGGAAGTTTCTTACTCCTACTACTTTGTGTTCGTTTGTTGATTTGTTTATACACAGAAAATGCTAGTCTACTACTCCTACGGAGTACGTGCTTCGATTCTGCCGGGATCTCGAGCTTCCAACGCCTCCATTGTTTACGCGCCTACTAATTTTGTAGGGATCGGAATCGGACGAGGAGTTGAGATGGCCCAATGACGCTTTAGCTCCCAAAATGGTGACATGCCTCCAACCCCCTCAAGCTTTAATAAGCACGTGTGCGATTAATTACCAACGCTAACAAAATTGAAGGGGCAAAAACAAAAGAACCGCCGTGTTTTATGCATACTGGCTACTGTACCTCGCAGAGTCAGCGTTTAGACACGAGTGCTTGGTAAGAGAGAGTGAACACATCAATATAGTTGCCCGAATAAAACTCAATGAAAATTAGAGCAAACTAGTCCATCAATCCGTGCTTCCGCACATGCTAAAATTTTCAAAACTATTGTATTTAAAAATTAAATTTAAACTAATAATTAATTTTTTTACCTACCACTCTCTTTTTTAATAATTCAACATAATATTCATATAGATGTGTATTTACCTTTGTCTAGTTGTGATTGATTTTTAATTAGTAATTACTCTATACATTTTTTCATCCACATTCAAACTTTTTTCATTTTGTATCGCACCTCCATGCATTGTGTTTACCATAAAAATTAATATTTTTCAATACTTCCTCACATACATGTATAAATGGTCTATATGGTGATGCGCATCGTGCGTATATACTAGTTAAGTATTTCAATATTAACAATAACATAAATAGGTAAGTTAGATTCATATAATAGTTTACTTTTGGACATTTCTGTATGATGAACATGAAGGTAATTAGATTAAGATTTAAGTGTTTGCTTTAAGTTATTTTAAAAATAACATATGTGAGTATCTTAGATACAAATTTAGAATGGTAAGTTATGCTTTATAATGATATGCATGGGTAAATTGGATGAAGATTATGTGGTTATTTTATATTATTTTTTTATAATGGCAGAGCTCGGTAATTTAGATATAAGTTTAGAGGTTTACTTTGAATATTTCCATAATGATAGTGGTGGGTAACTTTTTAGAAAATATAATAGGTCAATGCTATGATTTTTAGAGTTTACATGATTGGCATTTGATGTTTCTGATTTTTGTGACAATTTCTAGAATTTGTCTTTTTTTATTAGAACTAATGCGAAGCCTCCAATGGAAAAAAAAATAAGGCCGCATTACTACAAAACTATTACCTTGCATTGAGCTACCTCTCATGTGTTAAATATTCAAACACGATATTTATATAGATAGATACTTATTATCTTCATTCGATTGTGATAAATTTTAGTTAGTAATTACTCTATAATGTATTCATCTACATTTATAATTTTTAACTTTTCACTTTGCATCGCAAGGGGATGCACTTGAATTTGTTTAATGGACCATAAGTTTGAGCCATTATTTTAACAAAAAATAATATATTCTCATCACTTCCTTTATATCTTTATAAATGGTGATACACATCATGCATATATGCTTTAATTCATATATTAGTGTATATTGGGGTATATTTTTAATGAAGGTGATTTGAATTCAAATTTAGCGTTACCTAATGTTATTTTTAATAATAGCACATGCTAGTAATATAGATGTAAATTTAGAGGTTATTTTAAGTTATTTTTTTAAGTATTAGTGGAGGCAATTTAGTTGCAAGTTTAGGGGCTTATTTTAAATTATTTTATAAAGGTATTAGTGGGTAATTTAGATGAAGATTAGGGGTTACTTTAGTTTATTTTATATAATGGTGGAGATGGGTAATTTAGATATAGATTTAGGGGTTACTTTAACCTATTTTCATAATGGCAGGTAGGTAATTTTTTAAAACATAATAGATTCAATAGCTATGATGATTTGAGTCTACCGATTGATGGTCAGATATTTTATTTTTTTAGGATTTTTCTTTTTTTCCTAGAGTGTCCACCTAGGATCCTAGGTGACTTCATTTGGAGGTCTCAAAAGGAGACTCCAATTAGTAATAGGAGGCATTTGTGTTCATACCCCTGCTTTGAAGTGTAATTGTGATTTTGCCCTCATTTTCTCAACTTTGTGATTTTCCATCAAAATGTGATTTTGCCCTAGTCAATGGTCAAAACAGGGGCGAATACGCAAAGATAAGGGTAAAATCGCATTGACTTGTGAATATGTAAGGGAAAAATCACAAAATTTAAAAAACAGGGGTAAAAACACAATTGCACTTCCAAGACGGGCAAGATCACACAAAAAAATGCTTAAAAAGGATCCAATTGACAATTGCCATTCTACACACTTTAAGCACCTAAACCAAACTTAAATATCCCTTTATATTTTGGGGTAAAAACTTAAATATCCCCTCATTTCCCTCAGCATCAATTTTATACGACATGGCAAAAAAATAAAGTAGTTTTTTTTGTGCCTGAGCGCCTCATTGTAATTCTCCTTGAACAATTTTTTCCCCTCGTGCTCTCAGAAAATAACAAACGAGTATTGCTATTTCGTGATCTGTTTCAAGGCTCTCCTTTGGCCGGCACCGTACCGCAATGCTAATTAAGTAATTAATTATGTTCTCACAGGGCAATTAGGTTGCTTGGCATCTGCCTAACATCGCGTCAGCAATTTCGAGCTGTTTGTTGGGGGCAAATGTGGACACTAGCTGTACGTTCACTTGTTGCGAGATTGCATGGAAAGCGAGAGATGCTGAAATTGGGGGTTCAATCAGACACGTGTGGACAGAAGCCGCGATACTTTAGCGTAGCCCAGGTCAACGAAAATACAGTGACGGTGCCTCACACTGTTCGCCATGAGCTGTCATGGTTGCCTCGGTGATGTGGTTAAGCTTAGGGACGAGTTGTGTCAATAATTTTTGGTGGAATGATCCTAAGCTTAAATTATTGGTGTCAATAGTAGCAAGATCAATTTCAATATGTCACTTTACCAAAAAAAAACAAAAAACAATGGCAGAGGAGTAGCTGAAAGTCGTAGCTGCCCATGCATGTTTCCTCCGAAGAGTCCGAGCACAAAAATCGAGGTCAAGTTATAGTGATGAACTAGGGTGTTTGATACTATGTGTTAAATTTTAGCAGTGTCACATCAGATGTTCGGATACTAATTAGGAGGACTAAACATGAGCTAATTATAAAACTAATTGCAGAACCCCTGTGCTAATTCGCGAGACGAATCTATTAAGCCTAATTAATTCATCATTACCAAATGGTTACTGTAGCACCACATTGTCAAATCATGGACTAATTAGGCTTAATAGATTCGTCTTGCGAATTAGACTCCATCTGTGCAATTAGTTTTATAATTAGCCTATGTTTAATACTCCTAATTAGCATCCTAACATCCGATGTGACAGGTGCTAAACTTTAGCATGATGTATCCAAACACCCCAACATCAGTTGTGATTTTTGTATGGTTGCACTTGCACCCCGTTTCTTTAGCCTGCAGGTGGGTTGACTTTTGAGTCAACTTTAAGAAACCCTGTTTATGGAGTACTCTGCAGACTAATTTGAACAATTCTACATGGAGATGTTTAAGTTTGAACGGGTCAACTTCAACCAATGAGATCTCCTGGTGCTATCTTTCATGCAACTCATACTCCCTCCATCCCAAATTGTAGGTCGTTTTAGCTTTTATAGGTGCATAGATGTTTGTATGTACCTAAATAGTGTATGTCTAGATGCATACAAATATATATGAACTAAAAAACTAAAACAACCTATAATTTAAAACGAGGAAGTATTTTATAACTATGCATCTTCCTTCCCCCGTTCAAATGCAGCACAACGGAACACAAAATAGAGAGAATGTACTATCAACTCTTTCTTACATTGATTTTTTTTTTAAGATTCTTACAGCGATGTGCCGAGTGATTATATGTCGATGACCAAACAGATCATTTTCCTAACAAACCAGAATATTATGGTAAGCTCAATAAAGACCCCATTCAGAGTTCACTAATTAAAAAAAATACAGAACCAAATTTAATGGTAACATGATCGCAGATCAATCTTGGAGAAAACCTTAGCTCCTCTCATCTGATCAAATAGATCTTCAATCCAAGCTATGTTTGATGGCAAAGTTCTGGCCCCTGGAAACTGGATATGAAAAAAAATGTCAAACATTTTGATCTAACCGTTTTAAAAACTCACGAGACATTTCCGGGTCAAATTCTGGCAGGCAAGTCCAAACGCGCAATCCTGCATCTGAAAATAGAGAGGGGGGAAAAAGGGCTTTTTCAATCCGGAGACCCATAAAACGCAGCCATGTGCACACACCTGTTGGGCACAGCTAAACTCCAAATGTGCTTTGTCTTCTTTGTCACCTAATTGTTGTTAAACAGAAAACGAAGCATATGAAGAAACCTTTCTGAACTTCCTGCTTTGTAACTGTTCCAAAAAATATGTTTTTTTTTCTCTCTCTGGATAAGTTAACTCTACTATTAACAAGGTAGGAGGAGTGAGGCCGTGAGGGACCATGTGAAATTCGTTTAACTTTATCCATGTGGTTTAGATAGAGTTAAGATGATGTACAACATTCACCTGCTGATAGTTTTCTTTGACCTGCCGGAGTATCAGTGTCACCCTTGTTCAGGTCATTAGTTCAACCACCAGTGCTCCTTGTCTATGACAAATCAGGGCTTGTAGTAATACTTCCTTGCTAAGAATTTCCTCTTGATGCAGTTTAGGTGAACAGGAATCCTGCCTTTAATCTGAAATATAGGAAGAAGCCTTTTTTCCCCCTTTCCTCTATTTTTTTTGAAAACCGAAAGATGTGCTTCTACTTCAAATAGGAATACATGGAGAATAATGCACCCAAAGCCCTAAAAACGCGTCACAGGTTCACAGCTCACAGATCACTATCGCAAGGAGAAATGTTAAATCCCAAAACAGTCAGGGGCCAAAGTTGAAAAGAGGGCAGTCTTTTTCCAACCCAACCATGAACCATGGCAGCAGTGACACACTGACAGTGCACGATACGATCTCCCTCCCTCCCTCCCTCCCTCCCTCTCTCTCCCCTAGAAGAGACGAGTGGAAATTGGAATTCATTCCCACTCGGGCAGGGTGGTGACCTTGCAGCCAGGAGAGATTTCTGCAAAGGTACAGCGAGTCACATGCGTTGGATTTCGGGGGGAAGAGGCGAGAGAGGAAAGGGGGAAAAGAAGCCAGAGAAAGGAGAGAGGTCGTCCTCGTCTTGTCCGCTTGCTCTCCTTGCTGTTCTTGCCGTTACCTCCGCCTCGCCTTCAATGCTACCGCGTTACTGCCGGATCTGAGAGACCCACCGCGTCCGCCTCCGTCTTGAAGCTAATCTTGGTGCCTGCTTCTTCAGGATTCTGTTTTTTTTCTCTCTCGGAATTTCAGTCTTCCGTCGCTGCGTCTTCTTCTTTGCTGCATCCGTGAGAAAGGTGGGATCTTGACTCACTTTCTGGAGGATTTGAAATTTTGAATTCATTTTATGCGTCGGCTTTTGGTGCTGAAGAGAGCCATGTTAATGCAGTGTTGCGCCTGCTGATTTGAGCGAGAAGCTGTTTCTTGTGGCGGTCGAGGTGAGATTTCACCACCTCCGCGTTCTTGCAGCGTCAGGAGAGAGAAGGAAGGGATCAGAGGAGGAAGGAAAGGAGAGCAATTTCGACTCGTTCCTGCGCGAATCCGCGAGATTTTCTCGTGTGGGAGGCTCGATTGTCCCTTGAATTGCGGCGTGTCCCATGATTGGCGCGTCCATTTCCACCAAGAAGGCAGCAGCTCAGCAGTGACGGCGCTGTAGTGCTCCAGCCTTCTGGGCTCCAATGGCGTCCTCGCCTTCGCCCTCCCCGGGCACCATCAGGGCCACCTTGCCGCCGTCCACAGCAACCCCGTCGCCGGTAACCACCACACCCACGCCGGCCTCCCCGGCTCCGGTGACGCAGCCCAATGCTACCCCGGCCGATCCTCCCTCCTCGCCGGCGGCGCCCCCTCCCCTTCCCTCCGCATCCACGCCACCCCCGCAGCTCACTCCTCCACCGCCCTCCTCGGCTCCGCCTCCTCCTGCCGCTGTGCCGCCGCCGCCGGTAGTTGTTGCCTCTCCGCCACCAGCCCCAACAGCCGTAGTGCCGCCACCCTCGCTGCCGGTTGCAATGCCACCACCACCTACACCGGCCGCCCCGCCAAAGGCATCGCCTATACTCCCGCCTGCCGCTGCATCACCACCACCATCCAATTTGCCAGCTCCCAACCCACCGGCTGATCCAACTCCGCCGACGGCAGTGCCGCCGCCTCCACCACGGCATCATCGGCCGCCAAGGAAGCCTGGAACTCAGCCGGCACCACCACCTTCTGGAATTCCTGCCGAACCTTCTCCAGCTAGCCCTGCGCCGACCTCTGGAGATCCTTTGATCCCTACTCCCACTAGCCCCTCGCCTTCAGGGACGCCGGGCTCTGGTACACCGTCGGTGCCAGCCCCAGCAACGGCAGTTGATCCAGCCAGCCCGGTAACCAACGGGGACCGGGGTTCCAACAAATCATCAAGCCCAGCCACGCAGAGCAGCAGCTCCTCAGGAAGCAGTGGTGGGATGAGTTCGGGTGCAAAGGCAGGCATTGGTGTCGTCGTTGCCATTCTTGTGCTTAGCTTGGTTGGAGCTGCATTATGGTACAAGAAGAAACGGAGGAGAGTGCATGGTTACCATGCTGGATTCGTAATGCCTTCACCTGCGTCATCTCCCACACAAGTGCTAGGTAATTTAATCAAGTGCATTCACAGCAATTATACACCTTAAAAGTTAAGATCAGTCTTTATATTACCTGAGTGATGATGAACTGAACAACTAAAACTCTTTTTTATCCAGGGTATTCAGCTAAAACAAACTTCACTGCTGGGAGTCCTGAATCGAAAGATTCAATGCCAGAGTTCAGTATGGGCAACTGTCGGTTCTTCACTTATGAGGAATTGTATCAGATCACAAATGGGTTCTCAGCTCAGAACCTGCTAGGGGAAGGTGGGTTTGGGTCAGTGTACAAGGGTTGCTTAGCTGATGGAAAAGAGGTCGCAGTTAAGAAACTGAAAGAAGGTGGTGGGCAGGGAGAACGTGAGTTCCATGCGGAGGTGGAGATTATCAGCCGCGTGCATCATCGGCATCTAGTCTCTCTAGTAGGGTATTGCATTTCAGATGACCAGAGATTGCTCGTTTACGATTTTGTGCCTAACAACACACTGCACTACCATCTTCATGGTATGTTGTAAGCTTTTACTATCATGCAGGAGCAATTTTGTAGTTCCTTTTCTGGAGTAATAAATTAATGTATAATTGTATTGATCTGTCACCATAGGACGCGGAGTGCCGGTTTTGGAATGGCCAGCTAGGGTTAAAATCGCAGCCGGCTCAGCTCGGGGAATAGCCTATCTTCATGAAGACTGTAATGATATCTCTCATTTCTTTCCTACATTTGTGTGATAATTTGCACAAGTCTTATCTTTTGTTGCTTAATTCTTTTCCTTGGCAGGTCATCCACGAATAATCCACCGAGATATAAAATCCTCCAATATTTTACTGGACAATAACTTTGAAGCGCTGGTAACAATGCTTTCTACATATCTTCAAAAGCATTTAATAATACTGGTGTTGTTACTAATGGATGCGTGCCCATTTGCTAGGTTGCTGATTTTGGTCTTGCAAGGTTAGCTCTGGATGCTTGCACGCATGTAACTACACGGGTGATGGGAACTTTCGGGTAAGTAACGCAGTGACAAGCCCAAGAGAACTATCCTAATTTTCTTATAATCTGATGCATGTTTCTCATTTAGGTACCTGGCTCCAGAGTATGCATCAAGTGGCAAGTTGACTGAGAGATCAGATGTATTCTCTTTCGGTGTTGTTCTCTTGGAGCTTATTACTGGTCGAAAGCCTGTTGATGCATCAAAACCATTGGGTGATGAGAGCCTTGTTGAGTGGGTAAGCATAACAGTTAATTTAATGCATTAAGAGGTTCCAATTTTCTTGCCCTTTAGTAGCAAAGGAAATCTAAGCATTATCTTGAGCTATTCCATATTCAAAATGTTAAGTAGACTTGCTCATTGGTTACATTCAATTCGGTATGAGAGTTTAATAACACTATAGTCAGCCAGATACACATCCCACTCTTGAATTGTGATAGAAAGGTAATTCATCAAGTCAGCCAACCAAGGGAGAAATAGTGCTGTGGGGACCAGCTATTGAGAACAGATTCTGTGAATTTCTGATATTATGTTTTTGTAACCCCTTAGTGAAGGATTGCTTTCGTTCTTTAATTTGCAACAATCAAACATTTCTTGACACCGTAGTTATTTGCAGGCTAGGCCATTGCTGACACAAGCACTTGAGAGTGGCAAAGTAGGGGAGCTGGTGGACGCCAGACTCGATAAGAACTACGACGAAGTCGAATTGTTCCGTATGATTGAGGCTGCTGCAGCTTGTATTCGGCATTCAGCATCCAGGAGACCCAGGATGAGTCAGGTATAAGATTGAAGAAAGAGAGAATATGCACATCTCAACAAACCAAAACTTGATATCCATATAAGATTGAAGAAGAAAGTACATGCACATGTTCTGAAACCAGAATCTGACAAAAAAAATTTATCACTGCTTTCCTCTCCTCTCAGGTGGTGCGGGTTCTTGATAGCCTAGCTGACGTGGATCTAACCAACGGTGTCCAGCCAGGCAAGAGCGAGATGTTCAACGTTGCGAACACGGCCGAGATCAGGCTGTTCCAGCGGATGGCGTTCGGCAGCCAGGATTTCACGACCGATTTCAGCCATTCCAGCTGGAACAGCCAGAGTAGAGGTCTTGATGCCTCCGGTTCGAGGCCATTGTAATCTTGGTCATCGTAAATTCGTAAATCTAACTAGCTAGGGCTTTTTTTTTCTTTTGCAAAAACAACTAGGTAGGGCATTTTGTGTCGACCTTTTACTTCGTGTGATTCTTTGAGTGGATCAATCGTGATTATTCTTTCGCCATCCCTGTCTACCACTAACATAGATGTTGTGGTGAGATCTGCTTCATTGTGCAAAGGCTTGTTAACTGCTGAGGAGTAACTGGTGCGTTCAGCCACTAGTGAATGCTCTGTTGATTTTGCAGATTTTAAAGTATTTCTGTAATCAGCAGTGCTTCAGAAATCTCGACTTTGGGACCAGGGATAATTCGTTTAGCTTGAGCTTTTGAGCAAAGTTTGTTCAGATGTGTGCCCTTTTGAGTTGGTTCTTATCTGAAAAAAAAAAAGAGGTGCGCATCAGCTTCTTGGCTATACCTGGTAGGGTATCCAATCTGCTTGGAATCCCTGGTGAGTGGTGACTTCGTCTATCTAGATCTGACAGGGACGAGGAATCGTGCGCGACACCATCGTCTGCGTAAACCCGACGAGCTCGTGCGTCACCGATGCTAGAACAAGGAGAACATCGAACCTGGAACGCACGCACACCTGGTGTTGACACAAATATCTGAAGTCTGAACTTTCCTAGAATATCGCCAAATGCCATTACCCCTTTCTAAATTTCACTTATTTATTCACAAATTGTTCGTAGAATTTACTGGGCGGATGAAATTGAAGAGAAACCGAAGGGATGGCTCGATGAGGGGGGACATCCGCAATTGGGGATGGCCCTAACCTAATCATGCGCCCTTTACAGGTGGTTCGCAGCTCGCAAGTGCAGTGCAGGGGATGGGAGGGGAGGCGAGGCGAGGCGGGACGCGCGCAGGACGGCGGATTTGACTCGGGAGAAAGATGCTTCATGGAGACGAGACCCCATCCCCATCTGATATGCATATATAACACTGGACGCCACTGATGCCACCTACTGATCATGGGATCACGTGGCATGTGCAAAGGCAACAGGAGCACCGGCTCCGGTTCCGTTCCTGTGACGCATGCCATGACCGACACGGCACAGCTTCAGTGGCTGACGGTGTCGACAGGATAATTGTGCTGCGATGAACAGTAGTGATTAGCGGGCTAATCTATTTCTGGGGGAGTGTAATTATGCAGGTCGTAGATGGTCGATCAAGACACGAGTCCTTTCAAACAGGGTAACTTTGAAGAACCTTTTTTTCTCTTGACGGAGAACTGCTGAATTTGTACGGTCTAGATGAGGCAGATGGTCCTAGCATTTAGTTCTAACAAATATCTGTAAGTCTGCAATGCTTCAGTTGCAAGCTTGGGCTGATTTGTAGCGTGGGTTCAATCATTGTTGGGGGCTAGTACATTTCGGCCCGGCTCCTCTTAACCGTATCTTAACACAATGACAGGCTCATAACTTGCCTTCAGGATCTTTCTTTGCACTTTCCCCATTGGATAACTATCTTTATTCTCGAAAATAAAAGCTGATGAAGAGATGGGTCGTACGTTCAGATCTGATCATTATGTTCCAAGTTGGGGGAACAAGTCACAATATTGCAGTTTGTTATGCCTGTTAAAGATAATATTGTCCCATGAACTTTTTTTTTTTTGCTGCTCTAAGGAGTAACTTCCTCTCGTAAAAGCTGAACACTTTTCTTATCTTCTTCACGGGGTAAGATGCAAACTTTATACTCAGATAACATAAAATGGTAAACAAAAATCTTTACCATGACAGGTTGTTAAGTACCCATTGCTATTTTTAGTAACATGGTGCCTGTATCTGTACATTATCCTTCTGCCCCTCTGTTATTTTCATTTGCTATACGCCTATACTTGCCATAGAAGGTACAAGATAGTGCCCTGTGCTTTGTAGCACAAGTCTTATTTTACAGTGTTTCTTCTACCATACATCTGGCATATACAACACCAACTAATCCCCCCTACAAATGACAAAAGATACAGTGATAAAAACATAGTATACAATTCATGTCTGCTAATTTGCTTGCACCAACTTCACAATGAAGAATGAATATGCGAAGAGGGTTGCCTGCACCATGTCACAGAAGCTAAGAAAGTAGCCCAAATAACTATTGAGTGTTTTTTTTTTCAATTTAATGGACAACATAACTTTGCAGGTGGAAAAAATGTAGTGCGAGGAGTACTGAAAGTTACTCTTATTAATGAATGTTTTATTATTTGCCATTGAAAAAAAATCAAATGGATCATAAGCGTAATAAAGAATTGAAGACTTGAAAAAGTGTGATGAATAAACACCATAGGAGCTTACATGAGCTCTAAAACTAGTGCTGAGGCACCTCCACCACCATTGCAAACTCCAGCGACACCAAATTTTCCAGGTTTCTGTCTAAGAATCTGTAGAGCAAATAAAGCTACAAGTTTAACAAAGACACACACCATGCCATCAAGTCAAACTATTAAACATGACACATTTAGAAGAAGAAAAATAGATGGCAGCAAAATATAAAATTACTTTGTGTGCACATAAGGATACAAAAACAAATTTGAACAGAACTGCACAAAAAGAAAATGGCCGCCCACACAGTGTAAGCTAACATTATTCAATAGGTCAAGTTCTCAACTTATACAATTCTTGCCGTCCTGTATCAGCAAAACATGGAAGTTGTAGAACTACTCTGAGGCATGGCTGGAAATATAGTGAAAAGGGTGGTTTGTGACATGATAAAGCAAGAAATATCTTAGCCTGCCACCGTATGTTCATTAAATTCTGATTAAAGAAAACCAAATGGGAGTGTTGCAAATGTGATAGGAAGAAACGGGAATGTTTATGTGCTTAAACAGGGCATATTTTGCAGTAAATAATAATACATCATAGCTATACATGGGCTAGAAGCATACCCCAAGCAAAGTGACTATAATCCGTGCACCACTGCAACCAATAGGATGGCCCAGCGAAACAGCACCACCACTTAAGTTTAGCTTTTCCTGAAATGTGCATACATTTATGAGATCATTCACAGATACAAATACAAATACTAACTGCTGAATTATA
This sequence comes from Setaria italica, assembly GCF_000263155.2. Lineage (NCBI taxonomy): Eukaryota > Viridiplantae > Streptophyta > Magnoliopsida > Poales > Poaceae > Setaria > Setaria italica. Next base: position 6,377,465 of record NC_028454.1, on the reverse strand, counting down.
CAGACAAGTAAAGTTTTGTGACTCACAGAAGGGATACCAAGAAGCCTCTGATTAGCCAATGCAACAACCTGCAAATGACCAGAAGCATTGTTAAGTCTGGACTTGGAGGCTTAAGTGTTGACAGTTGAAACTGAAAAGGTCAAGAACATACAGCGAAGGCCTCGTTTATTTCATAATAATCTATTTGTGAAGTTTGAAGACCCGCACTTGATATAGCCTTCGGAATAGAAAGAGCTGGAGCTGTCGTAAACAGCTCAGGTGCCTGCATTTGTAAGGAGTTCACACAAAACATACAAAAATTGTTCAACGTAACATGTCACAGTAAGCAAGATTACAAGATAACTAGGACTATAGTGATGCACCACTGAATGGAAAACAGGCATTTGTGCTAGGCAAAAGCATTGTTTTCCTCAGTAACATAAAAACCAACAGGTCAAGATCTTACATATGTGAGATTTCTCTGCCAGACAATGCTATTTTAGGGGCATTGACAGGCACAAGCAAAAGTTACCTGAGCAGCATCAGCATACCCTCTGATCCTTGCAATAACCTGAAGGCCAAGATTCTTAGCTTTCTCTCCACTTACAAGGACAATTGCGGCAGCACCATCACTGCACATTGACAGATAAGGATGGCATTACACTTGCTGAATCACACATCACCCAAACAAGCTTAATTTAGATTAGACATAAAGAAAAGCAGAGTTCAAACATTGAAATAGGAAAAATCACAGCTGAGCAAGTGAGCATGATGGCAGGTAACCCTCTCTCCACCAATCGTGACACATAGGGATCCTTCTCGTGTACTAGATACGCTTTGGAATTGATTTGCTGAGCAAAGCCAGCAGTGATTCTGCTTCTACCTCCTATGGCAAGTTGCACCACCACCGTTGTATAAACTCAGGTGCATCCCTTTTGTTCCTTGTTTTTCCCCTCTAGAATAGGCACTTGCATCAGCTGTCCTGGTTCTGAAATGTGGTTTCTCTATGATAAAAGCAACTACCAACACATCATCCAAAAAAAGAACAGAAGATCCCTCAATAATAGTCAAGTAGCTGCATATTACTTCTGCAGCTCTGTTACTTGTTCTAGCTCTTTGACAGTGACAATGGCAACACTGTGTTTTAGGAAGTCATTTAGATTTATCAGCAGAGTCCTTTGTGGAGGGCAGATGCATATTACTGGGATCACTATCATCCAAAAACCCTGGACCATCCCATAAAAGAAATTGGACCGTCCCATCTTGTCCTGCCTCATTTGCTAACCATGTACTCCCTCCATTTCAAAACTGGAACAGAGGGACCAGGGTACTAATTATTATTTCGAATCAATAATGAAATATGCATTAAATACCTACTTTTTATGCACAAATTCCGAATTGTATGTTATGGATCAGAACCTACAGGGCCAATTAGGGTTGGCTAGGAATAAAAAATAAGTTTGGCAGCATGCTGCAAGTTCCCCACCCGATGATACCAGCTCCTTCTAATTACTCAATTGAATAGTGTCTTGACAATCATGTATCCCCTGTAAAATCAAGCTCTCAATGCTCAATAGTATTTCAGCAGTACTTCTGTGCAGTCAGCCCAGACACTCTCGAATAATCTAGCATCGGTACTCTAGAACGAACCAGAACTGGTTCCTGCGATTTTCACTGGTCAAGAAATGCAACATGTTTGACTGCCTGCAGAAGGTGGTCTGATCACAAACAAGCAGTGGTACAGGTATACATCCAACAAGCAAATGCAACGACAAGGAGTATTGTTACAGACTGAGATGATTAGATTAATAAGGAGCAACAAGAAGACATAAGGGAGAAGAAGCCTGTGGCAAGGGAGGAATAGAAAGGGAGGCATGGCAGTGATATATGTGAGGGTGCATACTAGAGACTAAAGAGAGGGGGGTGGGGTTCCAGTTTTAATATAGCTTAATGATCACCATTACAGGGATAGGCCCTAACAAGCTCAACTAAAGAATAGATGCAAATCGAATCAAATCAGATCTTATTTTACATAACTAGCTTAAGGCATAACAAATGCAACTAAAAGGACAATTCTGACCAGCTCAGATCTGTTTGTTGTCGGCTGAAGCCTTTCTTGTTTTTAAAAGAATCAGAACAATGCCAAAAGATGTATAGTACTAAATAGAATTATTTCAGTTATAAACTCAATATAAATTAGTTTAAATGCATATGCTTATTTTAGAATATGGTATAGTATTGAGTTTGGCTGCATGTTACTTATATTGATAATATACGGCTGTTCAGAGTAACAAAGAAGCAAACCTGATACTAGAAGAATTGCCAGCAGTTACAGAACCATTTGCCTTAAAAGTTGGCCCAAGTTTCTTCAACTTTACTGGATCAAACTGCATATAGGATACCAAGGAATCACGTCAAATATGACAAGAAAAAAATTGTGTTAATTGTTGTTATAGCCACTGCTAAATGTGAATGTCTTCATGTATGCTCTTTCGTTTTCATTCCGACATTACATAACCTTTTTTTGAATCTGTAACAACCAAAATCAATCATATTAGCTAGACCTCAGGATTACCTTTGCAAGACTCTCATCCTTGTCCACAACTACTGGTGGTCTCCCTCTACCAGCAGAAATTTCAACCTGCGAAACAACAAATGTCTGAGATTAGTACCATGTATTGAGGTATCAAAACTTAATACACAAAAAGAGTTATCTGGTCAATCAAAATTATGCACGCACAGGAACAGTCTCCCAAGAAAATGCACCGCTGTCCCGAGCTGCTATTCCACGTTCATTGCTGAGAATAGCATAAGAATCCTAGAAGAAAGAACAAGTCACTGCCACGATTAGACTCTAATAAGTAGTAGGATATAACAGGTTGTAATTCATAAATAAAGCCAGGAAATAGCAGCAACCTGCTCCTCCCTTGAGATTGAGTGCTGGTCCGCACACAATTCAGCACACATCCCCATCGGAAAATCGTTATAGACATCCCACAAGCCATCCTTCAGCATCCCGTCGACCAGGACATCATGTCCAAATCGTGATCCTCGTCTGTGTTTTATTGTCACCCGCTTATTATAAACACAAGCTACAACAGAGGATGCTCACAACAAAATCATTCCAGCCTATAACTATCGCTTGGGATTTGGGAATAGAAATGAACCTTGCTTCAGCCACATATTTGGGGGCATTTGACATGCTCTCCATTCCACCAGCGACCACAACGTCATTGATCCCCAGCTGAATACTCTGCGCCGCAAACATGACAGCTGCAACAAGTTGGTGGCAACGTGCCAGGATAAGCCTCCACATTGCAAGGGTAATTAACAATCAATTAACAACTAGCAGCTAGTAGTAGTACCCTTCATTCCTGAGGAGCAAACTTTGTTGACGGTGGTGCAGGGGACGGTGTTGGGCAAGCCTGCGCCGAGGGCGGCCTGCCTCGCCGGGGCCTGGCCGAGGTTGGCGCTGAGGACGTTGCCCATGAACACCTCCTGCACGAGCGCCGGGTCGACATTCGCCCTCCTGAGAGCGCCTGACGCATTGGGATTTGCCGATTTGGTAAGAATCACACAGGGAAGGATTCGTTAATGGGTTGTTATGGGCGCAGCCAATCCGCTGGAGACGAGGGACTGGCAAGGGAGGGGGACGTACCCTGGATGGCGATGGAGCCGAGCTTGGTGGCCGGGAGAGACGACAGCGACCCGAGCAGCGCGCCGATGGGCGTGCGGGCGACGCCGACGATGCAGACATCCCGAGCCTTCAGGCCGCCCTGGCTGTCACTAGCAGCAGCCGCCGCGCTCGACGACGCCATGATCGATCAATGGGTTTGATCGGTCGGAGAAGAAGATGCCGCGCCGGCGGCGGCGAGCAGCCCAGAAGACGCGCGCGCGACAGAGAGAGCTGGCTAGCTGAGGACACGAGAGGAGGAAGCGGAGATTTCGGGAAATTTGTGTGAGGGCAGTTGCGGGCGAAGTGGCTGAGAGGGTGATTGGTGTGTTGTGTATGCCCCCACCTTGCTGTGCAGGTGGTATCAACTTCGCCGACGGCGTCAGCGGCGGCGGCGGGGATGGGGGCGAGCGTGGAGGGGATCGGAGAGACGGGCACGGCTCGCTTCCCTAGAGTCCCGACCACGCCGTGGTGCGTTGGCAGACGAGACGAGGCGTAACGGAACGAAGTCGCCGATCACGATGAGATTAAATTTATTTCTCTTTTTTTTGGGGGGGGAGCGGAGATCATGATAAGGTTTTATTTTTTAGATTTTTTTTCCGTCGGCGGAGATTTGGGCCTGTGTTTTCATCGAGCTGGAGCTGCACGGACGGCCTGCCGCTGTGGTTTCCACGGCCCAGCTCATACACAACCTCTTCGGCTGGGCACTGGTGTCAACTCTTCTTGGAAAAATGGGCCTTAGATCGAAACCCTTCTTTCAGACGGATCCAAAATCCTGATTTCTCTCAATACTCCTGCATTTTAGCATACAGCATTTGCTCCTGCAATCTAGTATCCACTCCGTAAAATCAACAGACAACACATTTTAGTATCCGAAGGCAAATTCACGCCAACAATTTAGCGTTATCTGAAAAGGATACTAACACTCTTCCTAAAAGGTTCCAGAACTCTCCGGAGTACTGCCAGCCAGGCACTAGGAAGAGAAGAGGAAGCGAGCAGCAGGAGCCGAGGAACATGACTGGCGAGCTACCCAGTAATTCCGACCGGTCGACGCACGACCTGATGGTCCGGCGCCCTCTTATACATCCTGGTCACCGAGATGAGAGGACACGAATTCTCGGACGCAACGCTGGCAAGCCCGTAAAAGGGGAATGCGCTCTCCCTTTTGTGTGCGTGCTGGGCAACGCTCCCGTGGGGAGCAAGCGATCGAGCAGAGCGTGCAGCGACGTGTCACCTTACACACGTCCACCAAACCGCAAAGAGACCTAACAACACGGCGAGCTAGCTAGCTAGCTTGCGTTGCGTTGGTGACATGAGCTGGAAATGTACATAGATGTGTAACGCCCGCCACAAGTTAAAATTTCGGCCGTTTGGAAATGCAAGCTGACTTGATCGTGAAATGCAAGCGACTTGATCGACTAGCTGGAAGGGATGCGGGGGTGAACCAGCTGAGACCTGATCGTGCTGGTCGCTTGTCACTGTCCCCTTCCTGGAGATCGTTCCGCTACAGCAACCACGATCCTTGTTGTCATCGTCAATTCGTCGTCATCGGGCCAGAAATGGGAATCGAGGGGCAAATCTGAAAAAATAACGCTGGTTAAATCGGAAAATGCGAGCACCTGTATTGGTTTTATCTTTTGATCTAGCAGAAACTAAGGTCTGGTTTGGTTCCTCTTGCTTATTTTTAGCACCCATCACATTGAATGTTTAGATATTAATTAGGAGTATTAAACGTAGACTATTTACAAAACCTATTACATAAGTGGAGGCTAAACGGCGAGACGAATCTATTAAACCTAATTAGTCCATGATTTGACAATGTGTTGCTACAGTAAACATTTGCTAATGATGGATTAATTAGGCTTAATAGATTCGCGCCGTTTAGCCTCCACTTATGTAATGGATTTTGTAAATAGTCTACATTTAATACTTCTAATTAGCATCTAAACATTCGATGGGACTCGTGCTAAAAATAAGCAACCAAACGTCCCGTAAGTTATTTCATATGAACGCTGTACTTGTATGGGCAGATAATGACCAACCCATACTGTGATTCGCAAGACGTCCGAATCATTGCTTTCCGATCTTGACCACAGTGTGCATAGTACCGCGTAGTAGGAATACACACATACGGCTACATGCACCCACCACGTATCCTTGCACCATCACATGTTCTGAAGCAAAGATTTTGAAAAGGCCACCGAGACAGCAAAAAAGGTGTTTGGTGTCCTTGTTCTCTCGCTGCACAAGCTACCTTGCTCATGTACACATGTAAAAGCTCTTAGTAGCAAGAAGACGCATTTCTTTTTGCTCAAGTACTTGATTTTGGTCATCTAAATTAATGGGTTTGGTTAAATTATTTGTAAACAACAAGAAGAAATAAGGCATGCAAGTTAGCGTGCACACCGGTCTGCGCGCGGGGCCGGAGGCCGTTGTCGCGTCGCCTTTCGCGTCGGCGTCGCGCTGCACGCCCACCCGGCCACCCGACTCCCTTCACTCCCAAGCTAGTATACGTCCTTCCCAACCGCACCCGCCCGCGCGCGCGCGCACGGACACGCTATATACTCCCCTCCATCGCCGGCTACCTGCTTCATCGGTCGGCGCGAGATCCATCGACCGCATTCCCGTCAGCGAGCTAGCTCGGCATCCGCACCGCGCCAACAGCATGGCCGCGCCGCCGCTGCTCCGGCAATGGCGCCGCATCGCCGTGCTCGCCGCCGTCCTCGCGCTCCACCTCGGCGCCGCCGTGGCGCAGTCGCCAACGACGCCTGCTGCACCCACGACCCCGGCTGCGCCCACGACACCGGCAGCGCCAACGACACCAGCCGCACCGACGACTCCTGCGACGCCGACGACACCTGCTGCACCGACGACACCGGCTGCGCCCACGACACCTGCTGCACCGACGACACCAGCTGCACCGACGACACCGGCAGCGCCGACGACTCCTGCTGCGCCGACGACACCTGCTGCACCGACGACACCGGCAGCGCTCGCGCCCACGGCCACCCCCGCGGCGCCAGCCAACTCGCCGCCGACCCCAGCGACCCCCGCGCCGGCCGCCACCCCGGTCCCGCCGTCAAAGCCGCCGCCGGCCGCGCCCGCGGTCGCGCCGGCCAAGCCCCCGCCGGTGACGCCTCCCCCTGTCGTGACGCCACCTCCCTCCACGCCGCCGCCGGCCACGCCGCCCGCGGTGCTCCCGCCCGCCGCGGCGCCTCCGCCGACGGCCACGCCCCCGGCCGAGGCTCCCGCGACGCTGCCCCCCGCGACGCCCGCGCCCGTGGCCGAGTCGCCCGCAACGCTGCCGCCGGCCGAGGCGCCATCCAAGGGCAAGAACAAGCACAAGAGGAGGAGGAAGCAGCACGGCAAGAAGGAGGCCCCCGCGGAGGCGCCGCAGCCGCTGAGCCCGCCGGCGCCCGCCGCGCCGTCGCCCGCTGATCTCGAGGACGTGTCCGGCCCCGCGCCGTCGGCGTTCGACGTGGTAATGCACGGATCACGACGCTAAAACACAAGATTCTCTTCCCTATTTATAGTAGGAACTAGCACGGAAAAAAAAATCAATTGATAATCACTAATGCTTTTGCTTCTTCTTCCTGCAGAACGCGAGCAGCCGGCAGCACCAGCACTGGGGCGTCGCCGTCCTGCAGACCGCCATGGCTGCTCTTTTGCTATCGCTAGCGTGGTAAATCCAACAGAGAGATCCATATATACATATATCAGTGTACCAGATCATGATTTAATTATTTCCGCTGTTGCTGTTCTTGTTGTACCATCATAGACCGGTGAGATTACCCGCGGGATCTGTCATAGGAACCATTGGATTGTGGCTTGTGATAATTTTGACATGCTTTTGTACCCATTTTTTCGTTTATCTTGGAATAAAAGGCTCACATTTGGTCAGACAAAACACTGCGAAACGCGATGCCTTTCTTATTTACACATTGACGCATCTACTAGGAACGAACAAATGATTTTTCAGCATCCTGAAGGAACTACTACGCGCATAAACAGCTAAGGTTCCCAACAATTCTCCGCCTCTCGAGTTCTTCACTACGAAAAAAATTCAGCAGAATGGTGAAGAAACAATTGTTCGATCTAGCCATGGTCAGTAGTACGTTAGTCCTCGTCCACTTCGTGAAAAGGCAGTGGAACCGTCTTTACCGCCCGAAACTTGCCCGCATTGTTCAGATGCTCATTCTCCAACCTGAAAAATTTTCATGTACTCGTTCAGACCCTTGATGTGTTGTTTTTCAAGGATGAGACTGTGTGCGCAACCATCAAATTGCAAGTTCTTACCGGTAGAAGTTCCAATGACCTCTCCGGATCACCTCGAGGGCCGCTAGGAAGAAGGAAGTGACCCTAGAATCCAAGCTCCCAAAATTTGGATGGATCACGGTCTGCAGCCAGGCAAGCCTCAGCACGAGGTTCAGTCCCTGCAAAAAGGTTCAGACAGGAATGAGAACATTTCACTTGAGCCTTTGGTTATCTGGAACGTGATTCTTCACTACTAGTGCAGAACAAATAGCATGTTTCGTCCATTTAGACCATGATGCCGAAAGTTTTAGTATTGGATACTGATTGTAAAATGTAAGCTTTGTGATTTTCTTGCATGACCAAAGTTCTGTTTTGGTTGTTGATTTCTCAATTTAACAGGCTGTCTGAACTCTGAAAGAGCAGATTGTCCTGCACTGCAACTGAAGCCATTTGACCTCGCTTTACAAGTTTCTCTGCATGCACGGCGATGAACTGATGAACGTACCATTGACAAGTAGTATACGGATTTCCTCTTGAGAATGAGGTCGTTCCTGAGCCAGGGGTTCTTGGAGTTGGGCTGGAGCAGGCCCCAGTCCTTGACGAAGTCCCAGTAGAGCTGGTACACCGTGGCGGTGCTCGACACGGCGACGAGCAGCGACAGCGACGCCAGGCCCTTGTCCTTCTCGTACGCCACCTTGGCGCCGGCCGCGAGCATCGCCGAGACGTACTTGCCCAGGTTCACCAGGTGGCTCGTGTCCCACTCGTCAAACCACCGCCTCGCGCACTGGAACAGAAGATATGAATGCATAAACGTTTTTCAGACATCCAGAGTTCAGAAACTGCAGAGACTGAGGAATGTTCATGAAGATGAACGGACTCTACTGCGTGGTAGACCTTGCTGTTACCTGCATGGCTCTCCAGTAGTAGGGCAGGAAGGAGACGGCGTAGGCCAGGTCTCTGATCTGCTTGGTGTTGATGCAGTAGCCGTGATCCTGCGTCATGTAGCTCCCGCTGATGTAGTAGCAGGCCAAGTACTCCAGGCTCCTTAGCATAGGCACCTGGCTGCATAGCTGATCGGCCATGAAGAAGTCTACCATCACAACCTGCAAATGTTCAAAGATCATCAGGCTATGCATTGGCCCAGTTTTTGAAAAAATTAAAAACAAATTGAACGAACATTGGCCCAGTTTGGGTCCAAGAAGATTATGCTAAGGCTTATCAGAATGAATAACTGCAAGTGCTGCTGATGCTGTACCTTGTAGAGTGGTGACAGGATGATGTTCCTCATAATCCTGAGGAACCGAAACCGACTCGAACGGTACGCGACGTTGAGAGGGCAGAACAGAAGGAGCAGGAACACCTGCATGAATCGACAGAACACATTCCATTATTCCCATTCTTGATCAGGTGCAGTTGCTGCAGGAGCATATATGGAGAATGTCCTTTGATGAGCCTCTAGTGATCACGATCAGGAGACCATCAGAATAAGAACAATTGCAGTAGTAGATAGAGGGTTCACCAGGAGCAAGAATCCGGGGATGGCCTGGACGTGCGGCGACGCGTGGTATCCCCTGAGCACGAGCGCGAGGTGCGCGAACATGGCTCCGGCGACAGCGGCCATGGACGCGGCGCAGGTGAGGAAGACGTCCCGGGGCCGGAGCTCCCCGCCGGCAGCGGCGGGCGACGACGCGAAGATGAAGCCGTAGTTGACGCGGCACCGGCGCCACGCCACCATGTTGCAGCCGTACAGGAGCAGGTGCAGGAACAGCAGCGTGAACATGCTCAGCACCGGGTACGCCGTCTCCATGTAGCGCGCCGCCTCGCCGCCGCCGCGCCCGCGTGGAGTCGAGGTGTAGAGGTAGAGCCCGGCCATGTGCGCCATGACGCAGTAGCCCACGAAGAGCGCGGCGAAGCAGCCGGTGGCGAGGCCCGTGAAGAAGGTGACGGAGTGGGACTCCTTCCGCTGCGCCGGCTTGAGGTACCTCATGGCCTTGCGCCGGTTGCCGCCGGCGAAGTGCCGGACGAAGATCTCCTCCACCTCGTCCATCAGCTTCAGCGCCTGCAGCGAGAATGTCGTCTCGTCATCAGTTCCATTCAGAATAGCAAGTTCGGCGAGCTTTCTCTGTCAGTCAGATAGCGGTGCAGAGACAGAGAGTGGAACAGAGCAAACCGTGTGCGTGCCTCGTCAGAGCTGTTGAAGTAGGAGCTCTCCACCACCTTGAGGTACACGGAGAGCACCTGCTTCCCGCTGATCTTCTCGAACTTCTTCAGGATCTTCACGAACGCCATCATGTTCAGGTTCCTGCTCATTGCCAAAAAAATAAAAAAAAAATCAGCATCAATCTGATCAAGCAGTTCTGAACCTGAACGCACAAACGAATGCGCGGAGCTTACCGGTAGGTGGCGAGGTAGCCGAGGCCCTTGTAGAGCTCGACGAAGCCGCCCCTGATCATCTTCTCCGCGTGCCGGAGCTTCGTCTTGCTGACGCCGTGCTTCCCCATGCCGCCGTCGGGGTTGCATTTCTTGGAGCCGGACTGGGCGGCGAGCTCGTCCCGCAGGATGTCCGCCAGCGCGGCGATCGTCCGGGAGGGGTTGGTCAGGGGGATGTTGATCTTGAGGCTCTTCCTCCCGCAGCCGCTCGCCGACCTCCCGAAGGTTCCAGAACCGTCTAGATCCATCTGCCGGTCTTCTTGAGCCGTGACGCCGGGGTCCTTGGTCGGTGTGGTGGCCTCCTGCTCGCTCAGCTGGTCCGTGTCTGTCTCAGACGTCATCGCGTACCGTGTGGACTCATCCTCTGTTTTCATCAGTAGGATAAAAGAAGATGACATCAAATGAATAATCTAAAAAAGTATGTTGAAAGATAATTTGATCAGAAATCGTGATAATAAAATATAGATGCTCTGTGTGTACTATTATTGAAGGAAGAAATTCTGCTTTTTCAAGAGTCATGTTCTAGCAGCATAAATAATGCACGGAATTTTGCATTATTTCTCTTATCTTCTTTCTAGAAGAATCAGGGGAGCGAGGCATCCAGATGTTATCTGCTACTAATGCTTTTGCTAATGTACTGTCAATGCGGATCCATCGTCAAAATTAAAAAAATGAAATTCGGCAAATATTAAGGCCCCTTAGCATGGTACAGTAACGCGCACTGTTTAGCACTGTGCGTTACAGTAGCACGAAGTCGGAACGGATACCAAGACTTCAAAATGAATTGGGAAGGAGGTGAAACCGGTGAAGCTCTAAAAAAATAGCTTCCTATGGATTCGGCTCCACCTGCTACGGTACTACTACAGATACAAAACCAGAACCCCTAAGCCATACCAAACGAGCCTAAAAGAGACGCCAGGAGACGCTAAAAGCAAAGTCAGGATAACAACACAATATGTGTCGTGCCAAATGCAGACACGACTAACTACTAAAGACACCCACACGATAAAAAGAGAGAGAGCCAATATTCCTGGGCACAGAGCTTAGTGACTTCTTGCTCACACGCCTCAAAGCTCATCAAACGTCTGATCCAGCATCATCCATGGACATGGACGGTGGGCCTCACCTCACCAATCAGCAGGCACCACCGGCCAGCGCCCCCATTCGCCGCGCCGGTCGCGAGCCTACGTGACATCTCGTCTCACGCTACCTCAGCTCGCTCGCCACCGGCCACGCGACACGACGACGAGCGCACGCTAGCTAGCTACGCCGGCCGCGCGCGGCCGTGTTGCTGGTTGTTGCGGGCTTGCGGCGGCGGAGGCCATGATCGCCTGCTGATCAGAGCTAGCTACCCTATTTGTGGGAAATGCAATTGATCGGTTTGCAAGTGCTCACCGGAGCAGCCGCCGGAGGCGACGGAGGAGTCGGAGGGATTGGTGGTGGTGTCCTCCCTGGCGGCGGCCTTGAGGTCGGCGAGGATGTCCATCTGCTTCCGCAGCGACCGGCCCCGCTCCAGGAACTCCTCCTCCTTGCCCTTGTAGAACCGGTTCACCTTGTTGAGCTGCGCGTCCAGCCGCGCGAAGAACTCCCGCGTCGCCGCCGCCTCGTTGTCGTCGGCGGCCGCCAGTGGCTCCAGCAGCTCCGTCTCGTACTCGTCCCCGCCGCCTCTGCTCGCCGCCGGCCCCGCCAGCTTCCGGCGGTGCACCTGGACACGAACAAAAAAGCGCAAAAGATTCACTAACAATCGGAGAAGGGTGTGTCACGTACACGTGACTACGTGTGCACGTTTGATCGAAGCGTCAGTTTCGTACGTGTATGACTCCGTGATCCTTGGGCGTGCTGGAGGAGCCAAAGAGACCGGCAGCATGGAGCCATTGGGACAGGGAAGCAACAACACGTTCCGCGTGCCGGTCATCGCTTGTCTGCTGCTGCTGTGCGGCGGCGGTTAGGCCTGCCGCCGCCGCCTCGCAACGGCCGATGAGCAGCAGGGCGTGCTGCACCCTCTTGAGGTCCTTCTTGAGCAGGCAGTAGTCCACGAAGGCGTGCTTCCACTCGGGGACGAGCTGCCCCTCGAACTGCTTCGAGAACTTCACCATGTGGCTAGCTGCTGGTGGGTCTCGCCGGCGCCGGCGATGGAGCTCGGTGGGAGACGAGCGGGCGAGTGAGAGATGAGATCGATCCCTAGCTAGCTCTGGCGGGGGTGGGGAGGGGGAGCCATGGCGATGGCTTTATAGGCGGTGGCCGGGGGTGTTGGGAGGCAGCACATTCCGAGATATACCGATGCCGTCTCCTAGGCTTGGCTCGCTGCCAACCTCTCACGAGGCCGCCACTTGGGCTGGCAATGGTGGTGGTGCCGATGGTGGCCGCCGCATCGGATTGGATTCCACCAGGGAGGAGAAGGGAATTGACGAGGGAGATGTCGAAGCTGTGGAGTGGAGGTAAATCGAGGAGGGTGGTGAATCGAGGAGGGAAGGGCGATGAAGCTGCTATTATGTATAGCAGAGAAGAGAGCGACTGAGATGTGGTGCATCCGTTTGCATGCATATATGGTGGCCTGAGAGCACAGAGGGGTGAGTGAGTGGAGAGGCGGGGAGGTGGTAGCACAGCAGGGTTTAGCTGCTAGTGGGTGGGCCCCCCGCTCATGCTAATTGCATGGTGCTCAACGATCCTATCATTTGGTCCAGACACCATTACTTGGGTATGTATAGGTGTAGAGCACGAGTACCTCCATTAGGAAACATGGTGGCAGAAAGTAGGCGCCAATTATCCCACCAACTTCTACTCCCTCCGTCTCGAATTATACGTCATTCTAACTTTTCTAGGCGTATAGATGTTTGTATGCACTTAAATATAATATATGTCTAGATACATACAAACATCTATGAATAAAAAATTAAAACGATCTATAATTTGTAACGGAGGGAGTACTTTTTCCCCTCCTCTTATGTTGTCTGGCTCATTGGAAAACAACATGCAGTTCGTGCAAATTAAAATGGTGTTTCAGGAGCAAAAGACCAGAGTTGGAACACAAGGATATCTTTGTATATTACTAATTGGAATTCTCCATGTTAATCCTTAGACGAAACATGCAAAAAATTGACTTTGGGTACTATAATTATAATTGGCAAAAAAAAATTTACCGTTGTATATCTAACCTATTTCTAACATACCCACATTTGTCAAAAAGGAAAAAAAATGAAAATATCATGACACCTTATTCTGATTTACCGACTATTACGAAAAATAACCCAGAGTACCCATTGTAATACAATGCTTTCACACCTGCATTATTAAACAATCCAAGGAATATACAATGAAAACTGCTTCTGGACCACTGACATCTACCATTATAAAACAAAACTTACCGGAAGTACGTGGACACTATCTTATATCATTCCATATGCTTTCACCAAACATTAGCTAAGATCTCTCTCAATTATACGGTGGAGTTTAGCTACCAAATTAAATAGAAAAAAATATTGGCATGGATAGTCACATATATGATTACAATATAGCAAACGAGATAAAAATTAAGTGCAATAATTTTTCATAAGATTCTGGCTCAGTGGATGAACATAGTAAGAAATCGAAAGTGAATATTGTTGTAGGATTCGGACTTTTATTGATCTCTGTAAATATCATGCGAAGTTCGTGCAAGATTCTTTGCTCAATATGGGAGCTAGACACATGTACTCTTTTCAGATTTCCCATTTCTGTTTGGCTCAAGATATATTCATTTCGCCTGTGGTGCACATAATAAAGTTAAGAAGACAAGGTGCTTGATCGAGGAAAAGAAAACTACTACCAGATGCTATATGCCATGGCACATCTGTAACTTCACTTGTGCAGCATATATTCCAGAAGCAGTGTAAGAAGGAAGCTACACCGCCGCAGAAACCACCAAATAGCTTATGGGGTGACTAATATGGAATTGTACCCGTAAAATATGCAAATAATTCACTCTCCAGTGTGCATGGCTCATATAGATCGACAGGACCATTCGAAACTGAGAGATCGATTCTGCTCTACCCTACAAGGGATAAAGAACACACATGCATGGGCTGAATTCCTTTGGATTTGGCATTCTCGGGGTTATATACCGTGTGTTCATGCAGATATGCATAATGTCCTGCTGTGGTAGTTATGATCCCTCCGTGAATTAACTAAACAAAGCATGCTTGCTTTAAAGCTCAGACGGCGATTTATGAGCCATCAGAATTGAGCTGAGAATGCATGGATTCCTCCTTTTATTTTGCAAAGGTTGCACACGTCACGGTATATGTGTAGGGAACTTGCATATATACTCTACTTTTGGTTGGAGCATATATATTTCTGCCTTTTCATGAGTCTTGTTGGGAGTGTGCCTAATTAGGCTGCCTAACTTCGAAGTAGATGATCCATAATTTGTTGATCTTGATGAGAAGAGATAAAGGAAAACATGTATTTTCATCCCTTAAGTATCGTAAAAGTTTGACTTTAATCTCTTATGTTTTAACTGTTGCAAATCACTCATTAACTAAATAAATATGTGCACTAATCATCTCTACCTCACCTTAACAACAGTTTAGTGCCATGTAATCATTCGATTAACCACCGCTTAGCCGTGTCATATATGTTGAGTCTGAACGAATCTCTATAACAATTCTATATAGGAATAATACACGAAAATGCCCTACCATAATGTAGTCTTTGTCTGGATTTTTCAGCTCTCTAACCTGCTATTTAGGTCCTTTTTACGCATAAGCTGCTAGGGATAGCTATTTAGCTACAGGCCAAAAAATGCACCCAGCTAAACGAGCTAAAAGACCAAAATAACCCTACCAGTTCACGTGAATTTCCCACTGACACTGTACAGCAATTAATGAAGGGTATCCATGGATCCAAACACCTCAGCTAGTTAAATTTTAGTTATCTTCGAAAAGAATTGTACGTGGAATCCATGCAATGTCACATCATATAGTTGAGTGCGGCGCTAGGGGGATTTGACATAAGAAAGACATACGGATGCTACAATGAAAATACGAGCTATAATAATTTTTTTTCTTGACAAACTAACCTATGCGGATTTTTTTTTGCCTTTTCTCTTTCTTTAAATTAAGTATGCAAATGTTTCGCAGAAATTCAAGCAAACCCCAAACACTTTCGATCAAGGCACAACCTATGATTGCCAAATAGAATGAAGTGAGCTCACATACATTTTCCTGATAATTATACTTCCCACATTGCAGAATCAGTCTTCATTTCGGAAATCACCTTGGTACACTTGAAACAATTAAAATGACAACATTTCGAAAATTTTGTCACCAATCCTGTGGTTTCTTTTGAAGCTCTCGTTCCCTTTTTCAAGGAAAGATATCCAATTTAGTTCATCTTAGCTAATGCGTGATGCTCCCCTAGCAGCCAAAAATATGGCCCTTGGACACATGAAAGGCTGGCCATGCAGAACAGGCCACAACGCCTAATAAACTAGAAGTATCACTGAACAGACCACCACTGCAGTAACACTTTTGGCTTTCACCCTTTCCACTATGGTTGCGAGGGAGGAGTTAGTAACGTATGGGGCGTGAAATCTGTGCATGCTTATAATTATGCTTAATATGCATGAGTGCGTGTCCATTCAGCAGTGTAAGTATCCAATCAAAACACATAGACATGATCAATCAGGATAGAAAGATCGATCAAGCAGTGTAGAAAAGAAAAGGCCACTCACCCTGCTTTGTTAATATAATCTGCTGATATCCTTTTTAGTTGAAACAAGATTATCTTGTGAGGCAAAAGACAATCACGTCCATGCATATTATTACACTTGTAGCGAATTGCACTGCAGACATTTGCTTTGCATACCGTCTGATGGAGTCCGTGCGCCTCCATTGGCCTGAGATTAACGTTGTAATTGTGGCCTTAATTATCTTCTAGCCGGCATTTTTTCTAAAAAAAAGATATTGGCAGGATAGGGTATGCTCCAAAGTCGTCCAGACGACTTTGTTTTAAGTGCCATATGGTCCACGCATGCGTGTCCTTGTCCTTCAGGGTTTTTTTTTTCAGTTTATAGAAGAGGCCTTGTTTTTTCAATCTCTCCAAGAAATCAATGTGAAGATTTTCTCATTTGTTGCCAATTGAGAAACCACGCTCGCTGGTTGATCCAGTTTTTTTTAAAAGAAGGTTGATCCAGTTTAACAATAGATTTTAATGTATAGTAAACTTAGAACCAAAAGCGTCATACATGTTCAAATTGATAGCCTAACATTATCAACAGAACGTTGTTAAAGAGAGAAGAACAAAGGAAAAGCTATGTGCCTCTCTGAGCAGTACTCCCGCTCTCTCCTCCTTTGACTCCGCTATTCAAATTAATAAACTTTCATTGGTATCCATGGTTAAAGTCAATGTTTCAAAAGCGCTAGGCAGTAGGCGCTAGGCGAGGCGGTGTTTCTTTGCCTAGATGTTACGGTGAATGAAAAGGATACTGTTAGATTTTTATCATGCAACGTACCTTATGATCGTTATGCACTACCTCCGTTCATTAGCATTGACAAACATAAAGTAGCATAGGGCGACATGTGCTGGATCTTCACATGTAGTGCTTTCTTCGACATCTTATCTCCGTTGTACTCCTCTTGCCCTCTTTATCTTCCTCAAACACACCTCAGCCCTACTTTAATGGTGTGGCAGCTAGTAACCTGCCATAATCCCTTTGTTGATCCATCAATGTTTGCAAATGTACGGTATTGGCGTATTGCATAAGGTGTGCGGCTAGGCAAGTTATCTAACTTTGGGCATTAATTGAATAAAAACTATATGTGAACTCATAACAACAAAGTTTCAAATATGCATGTGTTTCTTTACACATAAATTGTATACATTTCAAATACTTTACAAATCTAGGTAATTATATATATTATAAAAAATACTTGTATGCCTGTGTTACTTTTGCACGTCTTATAATCTACTAAATATATTCTTTAAGACATGCATAGCACGTTTTTCATTAAGAAGAAGAGGGTTACAATGAAGCCACTTCAGGAGAGACCCCAAAGCGCAGAGTTACAATAACGACAAGCAACACAAACACAACAGAAAAGAAACTTACAACACCACCACACCAAACACGACCTAAGACGACCGATACATGCAGGATAGAAGGGCACCAAGAACACATGCACATCACCGGTTGCCTAACAACCCGGAGCCAGTGGAGGCAGAGCAAGAAGGTCATGCAAGATGATGCCTCCAAGGAGGGAGCGACGCCAACACCGTCATCGTCCGAATGTCCACAGAGGAGCAGTCCAAGTCTTCACTTGGTGAAATCAAATGGGTTTGGTGGCCGCAACAACACCCCCAGCAAGGTAAGCTACCTTAAAGGATGCAACCGTTGTCAGCACTGGTGAATGCCAGGCAAAGCTTTCGCCAAAGGCCCCCAAAACTAACTCCACGCAGCAGACGACCGTCGAGTCCTGGATGATAGCCAATGCGATGGGATGGCAACGAGTAATCCAAGGCGACGATGATGAGGAACATCTGCAGGCACCATTGAGAAGAAGGAAGGGCCCAGACGACCATGGGCGACCGTGATGGCCCAAAGATGATCAAAAACGCGCCAACGAGAAATGAAAGAGCACGCCACCGCCACCCAACGACCAAAACAGCTAGTGCAGCATCACCCGGAGAGGAGCGCCAGTAGATACGAGCGGTAGCACACACCCTAGAACTCCCACCAACCGAACGACCAAAGGGGGAAGAATCCCCATGACCAAAGGCCCGGCAATGGGCACCTACACGACCAAGGATGGGCAATGGAACAGGAGGCTCAAGGGCACCCAGCGCCTACACGAGTAGCGTAACAAGTGGCGACGGCGGTGACGATGACGAGCTCCCGAGGCTCGACGATGATGATCAGAAGTGGCGCACGCAAATCTAGGTGGGGGTGGGGTCGGGGGAGGGTGGGTCCAGTGTCAGCCGACCCACACCTTCACCGGCGGAGAAGACCGCCTTGAACAGCGGGAGCAGTTGTACTGGGGAGGGCGGATCCATGTCGTTGGGGGGCGGATCCACACCGGCGCAGGGCGGAAGCCTACGAGCCAGCCCCGAGTGAGAGCCCCCGAGGACCCCGGGAGGTAGGTGGTGGTGGCGGCGACAACACCCGAGTGAGAGCCCCCGAGCGCCCCAGCGGTGACAGCCCGGTGAAGCCTGGCGCCAGCGCCTGGGACCATGCAGATCCAGAGCTGCTGTGAGCGCAAAAGGTAGGATCTTGCGGCGGTGGGTCGGTGGAGCGCCGCGCTGCCGGCAGCCAGCCCCGCCATGGGGTGTAGCGCCGCCGGCCACGTGCTCCGCCACTAAGAGGCGCGTCGTGTGCCGAGGTGCCGGTCGCCAGGCCCCCACCGCGATTCGCCGCGCCGCCGACCTCCGTGCCCCGCCAACGAGAGGTGCGCCGGCAGCTGCCGAGCCCCTGCTGCGGGAGACGACTCGGGAGGCCGCAGAACCTCGAGCTGCCGCCTCCTTCCCCTTCCCTTCAAACGCACCGACGATTAGCTGCTTCGACCCGGGAGACCTCAGATCCGGGCCCAAAGAGGATGGATCCGGCATTGGGAGGTGCGGATCTGACGACCGGAGGGCCGGAGTAGCCTCGCCGACAACGAAGGAGAAGGGAGCGACCTAGGTGTGTGGTTGGGAGAGAAGAGAGGAAGGGAGGGAAAGAAGGGGAGAGGGAACGCGAGCAGCACCGGCTTCGGGCCGCCGGCGGCCGGTCGGCCGTCGGCCTAGGGTTAGGAGGATGCAGCGGAGGGCTGGATGTATCGCCCCCAAGCCGCTTTTGAGAGCGACGTGAGGGCCTTGGGTTTTCTCTCAAGGCCCGGTGCTCGTGGAATGGCGCGTGTCAAATGAATGCATGATCTGCTCCTGTGCACTGGGTAAATCAAACTAATCTACACCACAGACATGATCTTTATATAGGCTGCTGATCGTTGCGTAGACAAGATCATGGATGCAAGCTTCATTGTTGGTCTCGCTCCGTGCATGCATATGCATGGTGCTCGGCTGGCCCTACTTAGCTTCGAGCAAGCTAGTCGTGGGTGGCACAGATGTGCATCCCAACTTGCCTACATGAATCCTTGTACATTCTCCTTGGACACATGACTGCTCGCCACTTCGCATTGGGCGGTGGGCTCTTTTACAGCCTTTAGCACTGGAGCTCAGAGATTGATCGATGGCCTACATGTATCCTCCGTGGTGGAATGCACTACTTCGATCTTAATTAGTAGGCCTTTAACTTCAAGGACCCTACTAGAACATCGACACGATTTCTAATACTTGATCATCCACAATTAGTCCATGTATCCGTGTCGCATTACCAAAGATATTCTGTAGAAGCAAGTTAATTATTAAATTGTCCATCAGCCCATGCGGAGGCACGGGCTAATATTTTTAAAAGCTATTGTATTTTAAAATTATTTAGAAATTAAACTTGTACTAATTAATAATCAAAACTCTTTACCTACTACTCTCCCATTTTTAAATACTTCAATATAATACTCGTATAGACGTGTACTTATGTTTGTCTAGTTGTGGTTGAAGAGTAATTACTCTATACACTTTTTCATCCACATCCAATCTCTTTTATTTTGTATTGCACCTCCATACATTGTGTTTAGTATAAAAATCAATATTTTTTGTCACTTCCTCCCGTACATGTATAACTAGTCTACATGGTGACACTCATCATGCGTATATACCTTAACTTAGTATTGTTATATTAACAATAACATAAATAAGTAATTTAGAATCATATATTAGTTTACTTTTAAACATTTCTATATGATGCACATTAAGATAATTAGATTAAGATTTAAGAGTTTACTTTAGGTTATTTTTGATACGACATAGTGGGTAACTTAGATACAAATTTAGAATGGTCTTTTAAGCAATGCTTTATAATGATATGCATGCGTAAATTGGATGAATATTATGGGATTACTTTAGATTATTTTTTATAATGACAAAGCTCAAGGGTTTATTTTTAAATTATGGTGGGTAACTTATAAAATTACTGAGCTATGTCATTATAAAACATATTTTTGAGCTCAGTAGCAATGTGGTCTTATAAAATTACTTTAGTTTATTTTTCATAATGACAGAGCTCAGTAGCAATGTGGCCTCATTTTTCTTTCCATTGGAGAGCTCAAGGGTTTATTTTAGAATTATGGTGGGTATTTTTTTAGAAAATAATATAGACCAGTGACTATGATTATTAGAGTTTACATGATTGATGTTGGGTGTTTCTAAGTTTTGTGAGAATTTTTAGGATTTGTCTTTTTTCTAGCATGTTTTGTGAGAACTAATGCAGAGTCTCCAATGGAACTACAAAACTATTACCTTGAGCTACCTCTCATTTGTTAAATATTCGAACACAATACTTGCATAGATATATAGTTATTATCTTCATTCGATTGTGATTGATTTTAGTTAGTAATTAGTCTATAACATTTTTATCCACGTTTATAATCTTTAACTTTTCACTTCATATTGTAGGTATGTGCTTGAATTTGTTCAAAAGTTATGTATCTAGAAAAGCCAAAGCAAATAGTAATTTGGGATGAATGGAGTATAATTTCAACACATAAATCTATATTCTCAATATTTTCACTATATCTTTATAAATGGTGACACACATCACATTTATATACCTTAATTGTTATATCATATACTAATAGTGTAAGAAATAGACGGTTTAGAATCATATATTGGTGTATATTTTTAATTAAGATGATTTGGGTTCAAATGTATAGTTACCTCATGTTATTTTTAATAATGGCATATGTGGGTAATATAGATGCAAATTTAAGAGGTTACTTTAGGTTATTTTTAAGTATTAGTGGTGGGCGATTGGGTTGCAAATTTAGGGGTTATTTTAAATATTGTTTATAATGGCATAAGTGGATAATTTTGATGAAGATTAGGGGTTACTTTAGTTTATTTTATGTAATGGCAGAGGTGTGTAATTTAGATATAGATTTACGGGGTTACTTTAGGCTATTTTCATAATGAGTAATTTTTTAAAAAAACATAATAGATCCAATGGCTATGATGATTCTGAGTCTATGATGGCTAGATGTTTTACTTTTTTGGGAGAATTTCTCTCTTTTTCTAGAGTGTTCACCTAGAATCCTAGGTGGCTTCACCTGGTGGCTTCAAAAGGAGCCTCAATTAGCAATAGTAAAATGGCATAGTCCACTGGGAATCAAAGTTACATCTATTATCAAAAAAGGACTCGTTATACCAATGTCAAATATGAAAGCTATAGCGGTCGGACCCTTTTGTTGCCTCCGCGAGGACCGATAACGACCATACATACAATGGGAACACATATCAATGTCATCGAAGAAGGAAGAAACGGGCTGAATGGAGATTCACAACTTAAAATTCTGTCCAAGATATGCGTACACATGTGGCTGTGCCGAACCGAAGTCAGCGTAGTACCAAGCCGTATCATTATGTGCGCGCCTGCCCGCTGATCACCCACTGATCTACAGTCTACATGCTTGTCATTTGTCAATGGCGTGCATGATGACTCCCGATCCAAACCTTTTTGTCATCCCACCTATCGAACCGCGATTGGCTCTCGCTTAATAACTGACAGGTCGTACAAAATGGAAAGCAGATGCTGCATCCTGCTGGTAGGGTTTTGTGTGGTATTTGTCATATTTCCACCCTACCTTCTCTTGCACCTTTCTCTGCTTTTCACTCTTTAACATATCAGCTAATAAGGTCTTTTTCTTTTCCTTCCTTTTTCTTTTCTCTCTAGCTAGCTAGGGTGCCTAGTCTATTTCTGCTCTGTTATAAAACTCACGTTAGTCTTGCATGATTTTAGACTTTTTTAATTTTATGATAATGGTAAAAACAAACAAACAAATAAATATGGTGGGAGTGAATGATCGAACCGGGGGTCAGATCAAAAACCTTGTCTCACTTTTGCTGCTTCTTCATTCGTTTCAGTTGAGCCATCTGTGTCCATGGGAGAAGTCCTGGTGCGTGTGCAAGTGGCCAGTTATCACGTATGCTATTCTGACGGGTAAATATCTCAGCTGTCAGTTCTGCTACCCTAACTTGCAGCGTTCCGTCGTGCTGACGAAGAAAATGCTGCAGGCTGCACTGCACTGCGCATATAATTCCTTTCCCCGTCGGAACCTGTCGCTGTTCAACCAAACCTTTCTGCATGCATGCCTGCACCGTCATCAGCTCGCCTCTCGTCGTCCTCACTAATGGAATCGGGTATCAGATTATATTCTTGGGTTTGGGTAGTGTATATGGTATATAGTGCTGCTTCAGGCTCATCCGTCAATGATATATCAATCACATGTAAAAGAAATTCAGGGAATTCAGTTCGGTTTTATCAGACCATCGTCCGTTCATGATGGATGATACATGCATGCACGTACAGCATCGACTTGAGAGACATGAACATGTATGCAGCAATGGAATCAGCTCAATCAGTCAGTTCGGTATGGTAGCTAGAAATTAAAAGCGGATAGCAAGCTGCTAGAGGCTAGGCTAGCTAATTTCGTGTTTTGATTTTGACTGTGTGCGGTCGCAAAGGTCGGAGAAATCTATCCATTTCCTAAAAAGCTAATTTCGTGTTTAGAATACTCGCATGTTTTCGACTTGTTACCGCATCATCATCAGAGCTCTTTTACGGTGCATTATACTAAGCTATACTAGTGTTCGAAAAAGACTAGTATAAAAATATGGTTGAGATTAATTGTATACTGCTAAAAATTTTACTAGTGGTATGGGTAGTATACATGATATATTATGGGGAAAAAGAATAGGAATGGCATCTATCTAATTTTAATTATTTTCGTCATGGCCCTACCCATACCCAAATAGAGCCCGGCCCACATCCATCTATGATTTCGGATCTTATCCATCCTATCGATCCAATGCACCGGCGTTTCGTTTCTGTCGCGTGTGGACGGATGGGCGGAGGCACCATTCCAGGTGCGGGGTGCCGAGCGGCTGGAGAGAACGGGTGACCGAGGACGGCGCGCATTCCATGAGGCTTTGTGCTGCTAGTATAGATATGGTCAGAGGCCATCTTTCGATGCAAACATCATGTACTGAAGTTTATTTGGTTAAACTGCCACAAGGTTGCCAAGAGGGGAGATTGGGTTGTGCAAATTAAATGACTCAAATACAAAGTGTGTACCATTATTTCGTAAAATTTCGTGCAACATGACCGCATCAGTTAAATTGGGGTTTCTAAGACGAAAGCTGGTGAGCAAATGTACACAAGAACATGTGACTGAAGCCAGGGCTATGGCATCAAACATGGCGAGTAGTGCAGCGCAGCCTCTTTTACTATCTTCCTCTTCTTTGGGACAAGAGGATGGACGTGGAGGTGCTGGATCAGGCCGTCACAAACCCGAACTCGGCACGCGAGGAATGAATGGCGCCACCGCCTTCCGTCCGGACATGAGCGACCTGATCCCTCTCAACGCCGTTGTTTTCCCGAGGTGGGTGTGGAAGCGCTCGTGCTCCGGGACAAGCCCTGGTGCGGCAGGCAGCCGGGCAGGAGAGGCACGTTGCGCCAAGGTAGATCGCCGGTGACGCGCCCTGCTACAGCGGCGGACGGGCAGGGACCGGACGACCGGGCATTGGCGGTATGGTGCGCCAGGCACGCGCATGGTGCACCGTGGAAAAGATCGGGAGAGCCGGCCGTGGGCGGCGGTCTGGACTTCGCAAGGCAGATCGGGAAAAAAAAACTAATCGAACCTTAATTAATAATTTTAATAGTAGTTACTATATTACTATTACTAATGGATGCTATATACCACTAAGTGGTAGTATAATGCACCGTAAAAGAGCTCCATCATTATAGCTCCTCGTCTCTTTGTCCTAGCTAGTATACGGCCATCCTATGTTTAATTTTAACCTCTACATAGAATAGAACAGTGAAGGCGTGAAGCATAAGCATGCATGCATTGCTGGAATGGATGGATGCCACCACCACTTCGCTAGCGGGGCCTGGATAATGTATCGTGGATCACTCTCGGATTCGGATACGGGATACCACCCAAAGCTGCAAGTAGCAGCTAGCAGCTAGCTCTGCATGCATGTGCATGGCGTCCTATGTGCTCTGAATCTGATCGATCGGTTAGGTCACTCTGCAGGGAGTGGGAGATCAATAACACCATCCAGCTAGGCAGCTAGCACTATCCACGCACAGCCGACATGATCTTTACGCACAGCCGGACAGGCCGGTAAAGATCTTGGTTCTTGATCGATAATGGATCGATTGCTGACGAGGCCGGCTTCGTGGCCCATTCATGTACATATATCCTGATTCCCGAGTGTCGATATGCTACGCGTGTCCATGACCATGTAGTTTGTATACTGCATATGCTGCTGAATATACCCCAGAATAAATTCAAGTTTTTCCTTAAAGATTAGGAAGATACAACTAAAGATAAGGGCCCGAGATTTAGTTCGTGTAATAGCATGGAGTGTAGATGAAATGGGTGTGACGAACTTTGAAGGTACGATCATATACGGACGGAGACCTTCGTCAACAACGGGTGGGTGTTCAGTTACAGGATTTGTGCTTAAACAGTACCCTTTTGTAAACATTATTCTACTGTTTGTTGCTATTTTTGTAGCTATTAACTGAGACTTGTAATATTGAATGATTAAGTGCATGTCTTACAGAAAGAGAGGTCAGGATAAAGACGATTTCTTTGTCTAAAAAGGTAGGAATTGAGAGAACTGCACTCCAAATTATAAGTCGTTTTAGCTTTTTATGTATATAATTTTTTTACTTTTTACTACGTACCTAGATATACGTTATGTCTAGACATATAATAAAAACTATGTATCTAGAAAATAACTTAGAACAGAAGGAATATGGTACTAGAGACTAATTTAAAATTTTCTCCTCAGGTCGCAATGCTAACAATCGATGTTTTGTATAATAACCCACACCTTTATTTTATATTAGGATATACTTATAAATCTAATAAACTTATGATCGTAATAAGAAGTCTTTTCCTGAATATATAACTTTCATGTTTCAAAACTGAATATACTATTAGTTATTTATTGATAGTCATTTTTTCAAAAAAATGTAGCCAGATCTTCATCCAAGACCAACATGGAGAATCGAAGTTTGTGCATGTTACAGATGCATGGCAGACATCAAGCAATAATGCATTGTACTATACACATATGAGATTTCTAGCTAAGGTTCCTTGGTGGCAAAAGGAACGATGATCATTTTTCGTGGAGGAATAGCTATTAAATTAATCTTTCGATTCCCATGTAAAATAAAAGAGAGAGAGCACATGCATCAGCCAGCTACGCTGAACATTGGAACATTTACACTGTTGCAGATTATACAGTCAGCTACAGCAATTATGCTTGCTGTTTCCCCCACAACAAAATTCCAGAAAAATGCGATTCCCCGCGTACTCGCATGATCGATGATCTTCTCCAGAAAATGCAAAAACCCTGGAGATAAGATTTGCATGTCGTGTTGGAAAATTTGGAATTAATAATCCTGGATTCCCACTCCGGAGCAAGAGCGGATCAGTTCTCTTTCTCATATTCGTCAGTAGCTGTAGCTCTCTGTCCCTAAAAGTGGAGCTCCGTCTGTCGAGCGACTGATGAGTGAGTGGGTTCTGATATGCTCCGAACAATCTGATGTTTCAGGAAGCGTCGTGAGCTGAAGCATTGCAATGCCCTCGTCTCTTTTTTGCATAATTCGCATATATATACGCAGGTGTTAATCCAATCCACGCAGAGCGCGTGGGTTCGGCGTAGATGCTGCAAGCGATGTATAATATAATTAAGCTCCGTTTTGGCATATGGTCGTAGTTAGTGAAAGCTCTTATTTATTTCCAGATCTGGATGCCATCGTTAGACGTCAATTAGGTCTTGCACATCGTAGGGATCTTGATGACGAGGGCGAAAAAAGATAATTTCCGTCAAGGATTAAGGGCGTGTTTGGAACTGCTCCACCTCATGAAAAACAGCTCCACTTCACCAACTTCATTTTTTTCAACTCCACTCCACCAACTCTAGAAAAATATGGAGTTGTTGTACGTGTTTATCTAGTTGCAGTACTCCAGCTCCAAAAACATGAAGACTTGCTATGAATAGTCTATTTTACCCTTTGTGAATGGATCCACACGTCAATCTCTTCTCTTTTCTCCCTCTTCTCTTCTTCCTCTTCTTTTTTCCTAACCCTTCCAACCCGCACCACCCGTGCCATGTCCGACCCTCTCGCCGGAGCTCGCCTCTGTGACCACCGCCGACCACCCCAAGCCTCCCGTCACCCTGCTACCCTATTTTCGTCCCACCCAATGGCCTACCCCACTCGGTCGCTCCAACCTTCGACGTGGGATCTGCATCGCCGTCGGAATTGACGTCTCGATTCAGAGAGAGACGGTCGTAGCTTGCCTAATTTTTGAAGGAATCGGTGACGAAATCGATGAAATCGACAGATAGATGGACCTATAAGAACATCACACAGTCACAGCTTGCCTGAATTGATGGTCAAGACCTGCGACAGCGCAAGACCAGGACAACCAAGCATGTGGTGGCACCTGGAATGCCGCCTGCACAAGTGTGAAGTCGCACATGAGGTCGGAGCCTTGGAGGAGCAACGCTCCAGACTCTCACCGGGTAGGCGTGTTGTGGATACTCGCCTTCCTTTCTTATTCTTGATTTTGATTTCTTTTTCTGCTCAGATTTGGGGAGGAATAAGCTATGGTTACTTTGCGCGAGTCAATGGAGAAGATGCTGGAGACCTGCAAAGGATAGAAGACGGAGCCCCTGCTACTGACCAGCGCGGCGGCGGCGCTTGCAGCACCAGCGCGGCAGCCCTGTCGCCCCTACGACCGACCACAAGCAGCGGCACTGCGCGTCTCGGCTAGCTGCGGCAGCGCAGCCCAGTGCCTGCAGCCCCGGCGCGGCATGGAACGCGGCGACGGCGGTTGCAGTCTCAGCATCCATTTTCGCCGGAGATTGGGGCCGACAGTGCCCAATCCGTAGGTGGCAGCACTAGTCTGAGGAGGGGGCGATGGGAGAACAACGCTGATTTGTTTTGTTTAGCGAATCGACACGTGTGTAATCAGTGGCATGGTGATTAATTACCCCACAGCTCCATGAAAAGTTATCAAACATGAATTTTATGAGCACCCCTTGAGGTACTTCAGAAAAACCTTGGAGTTGCCCTCTAGATCTACCTTTTTTTTTGTAGTTGGGATTGTTGGAGCTGTAGGTATTTGGTAAGATGGTTTGGAAGCGGAGTTGAAAAAATTGGATGGGAGCAGTCTCAAACACGCTCTAAGATTCTCCAGCCACGCACTACAGCGTAAAACCGCCATACGAGAAGATAAACTAACCATATTTGTGATGGAACATGCCCAGCTGAAAATACCTTTCGGATTGACAAGGCAATCAGTTTACTTTTGCCCTACTATTCCACGTAGACTGAATCTAATCTCCACATTTCTGAAAAGCCAAATGACAGTACATCAACAACAAAGCCTTCCAAGCAAATTGTGGTAGCCTGATGCATTAAACAATACTCCCTCCGTCCTTAGGTCGTTTGACTTTATAAGATCCATACATTTTGCTGTGCACTTAGATATACATTGTGTTAAGATATATAGTAAAATCTATACATCTAAAAAAATCAAAACGATTTATAATTTAGGATGGAGGGAGTAATATTTCGTAATGAACGGAGGGAGTAATATTTTGTAACGAACAACGACATTCTGTGGCATAAAAGATCAAATGTCCTCCGTTGCAGTTTACTCGAAATCACAATGTAGACTGTAGTAAAACCAACCGATCATTGTGTGATTGAGAAACAAAATCCAACCGGCGGCTGTTTAAGCCATGGCCCAGTAGCTGGAACTAGCGGCCCGGTAGCCTCGTTTGGGCCGAGTGAGAGATAGTACCAAGCTACTGGGCCTACTTGACGGAGAGCTGGACCGGAAAACCTATCCATCTTTCGCGAGGTAGGAAATTGAACATTCTCGTACTTGAGATTCATGCAAGTAATGATCTCCATCAGATCTATATCAAACCTCCCTCCCCTGCCTACGCCACCGCCCCCGTGCGGGCCCTGCTGCCACCTCCTTCCCTTCCTCCCCTACTTGCGCTGCTACCCCCACCCAGTGCATCACCCTGCCACCCACCCCTTCCTCCCCTGCCGTCACCGTGGTCAGCCGGTGCACCTCCCGACGCCGCCACCCTTGCTGGCCGCCGCAGCCGGAGAAGAAGGTTGGATTCAACTTTTTTTAAAAAAAATGTTGGTGCAACTTTTTTGAAAAATGTTGGATTCAATTTTTTCTAAAGAAATGTTGGCTCAACTTTTTTGAATAAATGTTGGTTCAACTTTTTGAAAAAAAATGTTGGTCCAACTTTTTATCTAATATTTTTTTAGTGGATCATCATCAAATAGGAGGGTTAGGGAAAAAGGTGAGGAAAAAAAAAAGATAAGGTTGAGATGAATCTTGATGGGTTGGAAGTTTCAACTCCTTTCTATTCCTGTCTTATCTTCCGCAAGATAGGTAGGAGCCCCCGAGCTGGACTAGCCCGCCTGCCTGAAAATGGGGAGGAAAAGAAAATAAAACCGCATCAATCCGCATGCAACTGAGTTGAATTCAGTTTGCTGGCGAGATTGGACTGGAGAGCAGCGAAAGAAGAGGCGCAGAGAAAGGAAAATCGTTGTGTGGATCTTAGACCCGCGCAAGTAGCTAACTCATCGCTTGCCCGGTCAGTATCTATCAACCAGCCCCAGCAACCTCCGGCTCGGCTTACCCTATTCCTCCGCACTGTCCATGGGTCCATGCATCCAATCTTCAGCCGATGAGCTAGCTGCCCGCCAACCTAAATCCATCCCTGCTGAATCCATGGCTCTATAAATTAAGCAGGGCATTCTTCACTCCTCCTCCCGTATCAGTCTGCAGAGTGCAGAGGAGTCCATCCTCACTTCAGCCGCTGCATCTCTGATCGATCTTGCCTGCATCTGAGTTCAGGTCAGCATCCTTGGACATGACGACCTACTCGTCGTTCTCCAATGATCGGTAGGTGCTCGATCTTCAGTTCCTGGGTGACCTTTCGGTAGGATCGAACGATCGATGCGTCCTGATCTGTTTGTCTGAGTTCAGGCCAGTCGGAGACGGGCGGAATAGCGCGGCCGCCGAAGCCGCCGCCGGAGGAGGAGGAGGAGGAGCGTGGCCATCGCCGTCGGCAGAGGACGCGATGGGTTTCGTGCAGATGGTGAAGGAGGCGTTCAAGGACCGGCAGCCGGACAAGTACCACCTCTTCCTCCGCGTCATGGACGACTTCCGGAGCCAGCGGATTGGCGTCGCCGAGGTGGCGTCCACCGCCGCCGCCCTGTTCCGGGACAGGCCCGACCTGGCGCTGAGTTTCAACGCCTTCCTGCCCAAGGGCCACAGGATCCAGCTCGGGATCGACGACCTCGCCGCCTACTTCATCCGGGACATGAACCTGGATGACGACGATGGCGGCGGCGATGATGACCACTGACCCCGTATCCGTACATCGATGCGTGACTGTGTCGGCGTGTACCCACCGCACACATCATCATCTTCATGGTTTTTCATGTCCCTTTTTTTCTTCTTCTTGCTACCTAATTGTACTCGCCGACGTCACCATCACATGTATATATTGTGGCCACTGTCGATGCTAGTTTTTTTTTATCATCAGGTAAAGGTTTAAAATTATTTATTTTTTCTCCAGAATTGCCAATGCAAGAACAAAAAAATATGTCAAATTTGCACCTCTTTGTTTGTTCTTTTATGAAGCAAATCCACCATTATCAGGTCCATCTGCCTTGAGTGAACCCTAACAGGAAACCATGATGCAGAGATCTCCGGTATCAAATTCTACTGGAATTTAATCAGAATTTCAATTGCCTTATGTTTAGCAATTCGGGAAAAAAAAAAGGGTAAAAAACAAAGGAACAAGACGAAACATCATTGTGGGCCACATTGAATCTGAACCCCGTTGTGGGCTTGGGCCATGATATTACGTGTCCCAGTCACGAACTTCGAGGAGCAGCTACCGGGCCGCCACTCCGCCAGGCAGGATCCGGGTGACCCGCTCCTAACTCTTCGTTGACCTCCCATATGATAAGGATGGCCGCAACACACGAACACCACCCACCTACCACTCCTCTCGTCTGACAGGAGGGCCTCGGGCGCCGACCGCAACGTAGAGGCCCACATGTCATGCATGGAAATCACTTTATGCACGTGCGCTGCGTCGAAGGATGCCTCACCGCTTCGTCTTCCCTTTCCCCTCTCCCCTCTCAACACCACCACACCACACCACCGCCGTTCGAATATTCCAAGCTTGCGATTGCGCGAGGAGGAGGACGAGGAGGAGGGGAGGGGAGCGGAGCGCGGCGGAACCCTAATTGCCTCCTTCGACTGCTAACAGGTGCGCCGCTTCCTTCTCGTCTTTCCCATCCCTGCCTGTTCATCCTTTAAATACGGGCATTCTAGCTGTTGCGGTTGCGGGCTGCTGCGCCCGCCGATTCGAGGTGCGTTTCCTGCCGCTCTGCCGCGATGTTTCCTTCCACTGCCTTATGCTTGGCTCAAGCTAGGTTACAATCGTTGGCATTTGGTTAATAGTTTCGTGAGGTAGTTCCGCATTTTGGTTCAAGCTAACTGCCAGCTGTTGCGCCAAGCCTTATCCAGTCGTGCTTGTGCTGCGATTGGGAATGTATATCCTGCGCCTTTTGGATCGTACTCCAAATACATTTCGATGGAACGGCCGTTCTTCGGCAGTTGTGAAAGCAGGGCGTTGCAATCATTATTATCGTGATTTAGTCCCTGCCGCTGCTCTATTGTTTCAACATTCAGAATTACGCCATTACCTGCTTTAGTTGTTACCCTTTTCTAGCCTATTTTCGTTTCAGATTACGGCAGTCGTGTAATTGAGTTTTTTTTACTTGTTTCTTGACTTGTTCAAGACTGCTATTTGCTGGGTTTTTGTTCCTGTTCGGTATTGCGCACAGTTGATTGGTTCATCCTAACGAAATGACCTGGTTCACACGTTTTACCTAAGCATCTTTTCTGTTTCGAGAACAACACATGATTTTAGCACATGAAGTGAATGACCTCACATCATTATGGAAAGCAGGCATGGTTGGTGCTTTTGTTATTGTGTTTGGTGTTGCGGTTGGCATGTACTGAAATTCCACTCTAATATGGTGGCTTTGGCCAATCATATAAAAAACGTTGGTTGCAAGATTCATGGCGCTTCATGGTAGCTGCTGCTGTTCTTCTTTTCTATTGGCTGCAGTTCGGAGGCAAATAGTAGTGCAGTTGTTTGTTGGTCTTAGTTGAGACTGCTTGCTATCTGAGAATGGATGCGGTAATATTCCTTCAATGGTGGTAATTGCTTCTTCTTTTGCAGCTCAGAGGCAAGGGAGGAGGTACAATGCCTAGAGCAAATGAGATGTTCAGGGCAGATTCAAGAATGATGGTGGCCTTTGGTGCCTTGACATCAAAACCCCAGCAGCTGACATTTGAAGATTCGCTCAGATTTGTGAAGAAAGTGAAGGTGAGTTGAATGTTTCAAAAATATATGACTTGCCGTTACTTGATTTTCATCTGTGTGACCAGATTGCCAATCCTGCTTTACTGCCTTGTCTAATGAGTTGCCATGAACTGGCTGGTACCACCATGCACTTACAATTTAATACTGAGTCTTCTTGTCTCCTATTTTGATGTACACCGAGTGTCGAATTATCTAAAACCCATGTGATAGGAGGCACGCCCAGGTGATGTGTGCTCATGTGCTGTCATGGGCTTTCGGTTGGGCTGACTGGGCCTATTGGGCTAGGTTCATTAGGGTTAGGGTTGCTCAGGGGTCAATTAAGCCTCTCTATATAAGGAGAAGAGATGTATCAATTGAATCAAGCAAGAAGCAAATCAAGGTTAATAGGAGATCACTCACCCTATCCTTGCCTTGTGGTGCGGCTGTGGCCGATCGGCGAGGTTGCTCTGCAGCCCTGCTTGGGTTCAGGGCCATCCAGATCCATGTTCATGAGGTCCTGTAATAGGGCTTGCAAGCATTCCCTTTTGTGAGGTCCTGCGGATACGCAGTTTGTAGAATATAGAATGTACTGTACTCTGAAATTTCTTTGTTAGAAAAAATATTCTGAAATGTGGTTTTAAACTTGTAGCAGATAGCTACCAGCAGGATAACTTGCTAGCCCACTCTGCAGCTTTCAGAAAGTGATTACTGATTAGCCATCATGTAGCCTCTTAGCTCGTTACCTGGGAATTGCAACCAATGGTTCATAGTTTATCAAAAAATATGTACACTGGAGCAACCCCCCAAAGTATACTAGTCGTCTGAAACAATTAGCTGGTAAAGAAAAGAGTGAGTAAAGAATACAAAGGCATGTTGGGAGGATACTACCAAAAGATCTTATTGACTGTATAACTCATTTCAAAACTTCTGCTGCAGTCATTACTCATTAGGAACAGAACTGCAGGTTCACATGCTAATTTCAGACAACTTCTGGTAATGTTGGATAAATTCTGAGTATATTTTTCTAGATCATTCTGGATCAGGGATTGTTTCTGCATTATGCAATCGGGACCCGATACCATAACTTATATCACCCTCCAAGTAGGATGCTTACATCTGAATGATGCTCTGTAGAGTTTGTGTGCAGCTATAGTTCTTACCTTCTTCTCTGTACTAGGTAACAGGTAATTCAGCTATTTGATTGGATAATAGATCTGACATTTATAGTTACTCATGCATTCTCTGATACTGGAACTGCTGTATGAACTATGGTCCTGATGCAATAAGATGGAACGGGGTGTATTGTCCCTGAAACTCTAAGAAAGCTTATGCTTCTCATGACCTTGTTTCTCAGGCCCGCGATTACATGTTGTATTTGTCACTATTTGACATTCTCGGAAGAATGGAACTGTCCCAGCTTGATGCCTACCAAGAGGTATGGATGCCATCCTCTCCTTCCTTGACACATTTTCTGAACTATGGGTGACCATTACCTCCTTTTGTTCTCCAGTTACAGCTGCTATTTCGAAATCATCCAGATTTGTGTGAAGAGCTTGAGAAGTTCAGACCACCTGTGCGTATAAAGCACGCAACAAACAACATCTGGCCCTGGGTTATCGTGTGTGCCGTCCCATTGGTTGCAGTCAGCCTAATCCCAGCGCTTGGAAACCCAGTACTGTGGTTCGTTCAACAAACTATTGGCGAAAAGATGGCCGCGTGATTGAAGCTCCAGTGCGGTACATACATATGTAGTTACCTCCAATTATTGGCCCCATCATGATCAAATTAATATAGTCTTTATATATATGTATATAGTTAGTTAGACTGGCATTGTGGAAGGAAATTGGTGTTCTTGGTGATCAAAGTATCACTTGCAAGAAATTTAGTCGGTACTTGCATTGGGGGGTGCAACCGTGCAAGCCTTACCTGAACATTACTCATCTCCATTTAGACTGGGTTTAAGTGCTAAATCAAACTTCCATGGCATCCCTCTGTTTCCTGCTATAACTAAGACAGGTGCTGTTGTTATGCTGTGAGTTATGGGTACGCCTCCTGCTTATTCCATCAATGGTATGATCAAACATGGACGTACATATGTGTATGTTGGATTCACACATGGAGAAATTCTGTTAAGCAGTGCCTGTGCAATGAGTTGTTAAGGAGTGCTGTATCGGATAACGGAATAAGTTGCCCTGTAAATGACTTGTGGGGCTCCATATATCAGAGTTGAACTTTCAGTCTGAATTATGGACTGCTTGTGATGCTGTGTCCTTCTGAGTGCAGCCAGTCTTGAGTGTATGAGATACTGTATCCTGGTCATTAGGCGTTGTTGCTAGGAGTAAATAGCCGTGTCAGAGGTAAACATGATCGAAGTGATATGGGTCAGTGAGATAAGATCGCGCTTCAGCATCTGCTTGGAGGCGTTGCGCGAGGTGGAGGCGGCGGCGGTCAATGGGGGCGTACCCGTGGAGCTGCCGGGCTGCGCGGACGCCTCCCACCGACGTGCCCGTTTTGTACCTGGACCCCGAACTCTACACTTATATGCCGGATTTATGAGTGCATAGCCAGTAGCCCAGTACCAACACTCCAACAGTCAACCATGGCGTCTGCTTCATGCATGCCGTCGTTTAGGGCCTGGCGAACGCAAGCTGCTGTTCTTCTTGAGCTCCCAACAAATGTCGTCCCTGAGGAGTGTTCATACCTGGGAGGGGGCAAAGTTTTTATTGGAAGATACAGGTCAAAGTCAGGGGAGTGACGCGCACACAGATTTCATGGACGCGTCCGGGGTCCGGCTCCGGTGCACGCAGAGGCGCCAACACGCTACGTAAGGCGGCTCGGGGAGGAAGGACCGGACCGGACCGGACGACATGGTCCACGCCCTCGTCTGACCTCATCCCTGTTGCTCGGCTCGTTGTTACAGAGAGAGCTGGATGGGATAGGTCTACTGGTGACAGGGAAGAGGCGAGAAGGATAGCAAGCAGCCTTGCTCGCTGGGCGCTTCCGCAGGATTCCACTGAAATTCTCGCGTTCCAAAACAGGGTAGGGTTGCTAGCTACTGAAAGGCACTCTATGTTGCTGCCAAACCCTAGCGGTTAGTTGCATTGAAGACTCGTATAAAATAAAACAAAAATTAGGCCATGGAATATACTCTGTATGTGTATATCGTGGCGAAAGGGGAAATGGAAAAAAAGGCAGCCTTTAGGCCGTGCCTTAACCTTTTCCAGGATACGCGTCCTTAAATTAAACTATGTACAGTTTGGTTTCAATTTAAAAATCATGTGCTACGCTAGCTACGGAGGCGATCGAATCCGGGGGACGCATTAGCGGTTGCACGACGTGCTCGTGCCTGAGTCTTACTACCTTGCAGTTTAGGAGAGCTAACCCGATCTCCAAGCGAGGAATTGCACCCACCGGAGCAAAATCTCCTTCGCCCGGTCGCCCCCCTGCCGCTTCTTTAACTAGTATATAGGAAACGTGCCGGCGGAGGTTTGTCAGGTCAACACGTTGTGTGCTCTGCCTGGTTCAGCAGCAGTCGCGCACTGAGCTTCGCGTTTGGTGCCTGATCTGATCAAAATGACGAACTGTATACTCCCTCTGTCCCTTAATATCTGTCGCCGTGGGAAGCGTGCTGATCAAACCTTTTTAAATTTGACTACATTTGTAGAAAATATTAGCAATATTTATATTTTAAAATAAATTTATTATGAAAGTAGATTCAACAATCTATCTAATAATACTAATTATGTAGCATAAATATTAATATTTTTTATATATATTTGGTCAAAGTTGATTACACTTGAATTCTCGAGAACTGAGAATGACTGGTAAAAAGGGACGGAGCGAGTAGTATCAGACATCAAATCAAAATGTGTACGATCAGTGTCAGGCTGTTAGCATTATCCAAGAACTCATATACCTTGCCATACGCATTTCCGTAACAAATGTTTTCATGTGTCCGGATGCGATCAGAGAGAATAGAGTTTTTCAGTGTAGTTGACACAAATTTTAGCCTCCGAAGAAAGCTGGGTATATTTGCCCCTTTTAAAAAAATTTATACAAGTGTACTAACTTTAAAAGAGGGCTAGTAGCGAACATGTGCTCGCTACTTCCTTAAGTAGAGATTGAGTTTGTGCTCCGTTACACTTCTTACCTAGTTGGCCGTTAACCAACAGCAACGAATAGAGCTTTTCAAAAGTTTGTATAGAAGCGCTCACGATTTTTGCTACCTGGATGAAAGATTGCCAATGGTCACCTCTAAAAGTTTGCTGGGTAGAGAGAAGAATGATGGTTGGAGAGCTACAAAATCGGTGGGAGGAGATGACGTGTGGAGAAAGGACATAAGTCAATACAAGTGGAGATAAGCTAAGGAACAAACACGAATGATAAAACTAGCAGAGGTGAGCGAATGAAAACAACACTAAGAAAGGGAGAAAAAGAGGTAAGTGAGTATAGTAGGGTAAATCCAAATACTGTTCAACAAATTATTCAATACTAACATAAATAATATTTTTATTTGGTTTATGTATATGTTATTAGGCCAATCTAGTTACCCTTATAACATTACCCTAGTCGATTTGCTTCCCGACGTCTCCGAGCAAAACCCTATCATGACACTAAGGACATGACCACATATATGTGTAAAAGCAAAACTGATATCAGTTTGTGTCAAAACTAGGCTTCATTGTATGTTTCTGTTTTGATCGATTTGGTTTGGTGACTTTGTGCTCCATCATGCTACTTACTTGTTAGCCGCTAAAAAAGAAACAGACAAAGTTTTTAAAATATTTGTATAAAAGCGCTTACAACATTGCCATCTGGACGAAAGATTGTTAATGACCACTTCTTAAAGTTTGTCGTGCAGTGAGAGGAATGACTGTCGGAGAGCATACAAAATCAGTGGGGGAGAAAGGACACGTGCCAGTAGAAAAACGGAGGTGAGCTAAGGAACACGCATGAATGGAAAGAGTAACGGAGGTGAGCTAAGGAATACGTATGAATGGAAAGAGTAACGGAAGTGGGTAGACAAAAACGACACCGACAAAAGGGAGAAAAAGTGGCAGGTGAGCGTAAGCAAGGTGAATCAAATACGTCAATTCAACATATTATTTAGTGCTAGCATGGATAATCTTTCCATTCAGTTTTACGTGGATGTTGTTAGGTAAATCGTAGTTACCCATACAATGTTACCCTACTCGTTAGCTGCTAAAAAAAGAAACAGACAAGGTTTTTAAAAGATCTGTATAAAAGCGTGTACAACATTGCCATTTGGATGAAAGATTGTCAATGACCGCTCCCAAAAGTTTGTCGCATAGTGAGAGAAATGGCGGTCGGAGAGCATACGAAATCAGTGGGAGAAGATTACGTGGGGGAGAAAGGACACGTGCCAGTAGAAACGGAGGTGAGCTAAGGAACACGCACAAACGGAAAAGAGTAACGGAAGTGGGTAGGAAAAACGACACCAACAAAGGGAGAAAGAGAGGCGGTGAGTATAAGCAAGGCGAATCCAAATACTTAATTCAATTCAATGTATTATTTAATACTATCACGTATATTTTTTCTGTTTGGTTTTACGATGTTATAAGGCAAATTATAGTTACCCATGCTATGTTACCCTATTCGGTCCTTTGCTTGCGGACGTCTCCAAGCAAACTTTTTACTCACCGCTGTGTTCGTACTTCGTACCAATAGCAATCTCCGTAATTCCATATTAGCGGCCACACCATGCGTATACATCTTTTGCAACTTTGTTACTAACGGAAGCCAACACCCACGTATTTTGTTAGCAACTTAGCATTTCTTACCAAAAGAAAAATAAAATCGAAATGGAATGAAAATACACCACACAAAACCACGGCGCTCTCCCTGCGTCTCTCTCGTGGTTAGGTTAACCTGCAGCGCGTCCCGGCCCGGTCGTACCCCCGCTGACATGTGGCCCCGTTGCGCGCTAATCCCTTCCCGACCCCCTTCTCTAATCCGCGCGTAGCCCGCACAGCCACCGCCACGCCGCCCCGAAATTTTCCCGGGGGGGTATCCGCACCCGCTGCTACCGGCGCGTGTGTTACCCGCAGCACAAGCCAACCCCCCCGACCCGGACCCGGTGAGCTCACCGCCCTTCTAAGCACGGCCCACCCCGGCCGCGCCCATCGCCGCCGTCCACGTGGCCCTTATCTCGGATCCGGCGGCGGCCGGCCGTGCAACAACGGCCGCGGGCTGCGTCCCCTCCGCGATAGGTTTACTTAGCGGAGCCCTCACCCCCATTTCTCTCTCTACCCCCCTCCGACCCCGAGCCCGAGCCGTTCCCTTTCGTTTCGTTCTCGCTCGCTCGCCCCCCTTTTCTCCCTCGCGTCTCTGGCGATTAGCTCCCGCCGCCTCGTGCTGTCCAGGCGCGGCGTCCGGCGAGGGTTGGAGGGTGGTCGCGGCCGGCAGATCCGGCGTCGGCGGCGGCCGGCGTGCTCCGGGGTGAGATCGGCGGCGGCGGCGGCGGCGGCGGTGGAGAATAAGGGGGGTTGCTGCTCGAGGGAGGAATCGGCTCGCGCGCGTGGGTGAGGAGGAGGGCGTGGAGGTGGAGGAGCAGGGAGGCCGGTGCATGGGGGCATGAAGCGCGGCGCCAGGGACGACGCGCTCATGGGGTCACAGCTCAAGCGACCCAACCTCGCCCGATCCGATCCGTGAGTCGCCGACTCTCCGGCCCGCCTCGCTACGGTTCCTCGCCGGCGCCGCCGCGCTCGCTTCTGTGTTTTTTTTTTGTTTCTGTTGCGCGTTTGATTCTCGTTTTTGGGTTGCCGTCCTGCTGCGTGGGGTCGGCGAGCGAGGGAGAATATTTGAATCTGCCGGGCGAATTCGGGGTTTGTCTGGGATTTGTTTGATTTTTTTCGCTGATTTCGTGGCTGTTTGCCCCAATTTGAAGTCTAGGCTGTAAAAATGTTTATTTTTGCGGTTTTTGC
Organism: Setaria italica; assembly: GCF_000263155.2. Classification (NCBI taxonomy): domain Eukaryota; kingdom Viridiplantae; phylum Streptophyta; class Magnoliopsida; order Poales; family Poaceae; genus Setaria; species Setaria italica. The sequence continues at coordinate 6,338,615 of NC_028454.1, read as the reverse complement.
CCCCCTACGGTTCTATCCTGTGGTCCAACGGTCCGGTTTTCTCCTTTCGCAGGGCGGCACAGCCGCAGCACATGCCTCTGCCCGGTTCAGCGTCGGCGGCCGCGCCGCCGCCTCAGGCTGGTGCTGCTCCACCAGCGCAGTCGCAGCAGGCGGCGGGTGCTGCCTCGGCCAACCAGAAGCTGACGACCAACGACGCGCTCGTCTACCTCAAGGCCGTCAAGGATAAGTTCCAGGACAAGCGGGAGAAGTACGAGGAGTTCCTCGAGGTCATGCGCGACTTCAAGAGCGAGAGGTTGGTCCATGCTGCCAGCCCGCCTTTGGCCAATCCGATTCTAACCGTTTCCCATGTTCCCCTGGAGCTAAATATTTACGTTTCTACTCGTTAATCGTGCGGTGGTGAAACTGTCGGATGCAGGATCGACACCAATGGAGTGATTATACGTGTCAAAACCCTTTTCAACGGGTACCCTGAGCTGATCCTTGGGTTCAACGCCTTCCTGCCCAAGGGCTATGCGATCAAGCTACAGGAGGAGAAGAAGCCTGTAGATTTTGTGGAAGCAATCAATTTTGTGAACAAGATAAAGGTATTAATATATGTATACACATATAGGTTGATCTATCATGTACTGATGGTGTGATATGCGGCGAACTAGCGATTTATTGCAACATTGCTTTCCTTTCACAGAATCGGTTTCAGCATGATGAGCAAGTTTACAAGGCATTCTTGGACATTCTCAACATGTACCGCAAGGATAATAAGTCCATCCAAGACGTTTACCAGGAGGTACTATTTTCTCTTGCTGGTTTTTGCTTGTATGTCTATGCTTGCGCTAAAGTTTGTGAGTTTGCTTGTCATTTTTGGCAGGTTGCTCAGCTGTTCGCTGAACATAAAGATTTGCTTGAAGAATTCCAGCACTTCCTGCCTGATACCTCAGTGGCTCCACAAGCAGTGGCATCTTCAAGGGGTGGTTTGGTTAAGCGGGAGGACAGGGGCTCTCTAGTGCCTCCTGCCAATAGGACCCTTCACGGTGATAAGGTAGAAATGACGTGCAGTTTTGTGGATTCTACTTATTTTCAATTTAAAGGATAGTTAGCTTGCAGGAAGTAGGATAAAGCTGTGTCTTGGTTGTCGGTTAGCATTTTCTGTACTACTGCATCTAGACACCATCTCATAGCTCTTATGCTACAAAGATAGTTGACATGCCACCTTTTCTTTCTTTCTTCAGAGGGACAGAGCTTATCTGTCACATGCCGACCGTGACTTCAGTGTTGACCGTCCTGATGTGGAGCATGATCGCCAGAGAAGACGTCTTGATAAAGAAAAAGAACGGAAGGTTGAAAGGGATAGAAGAGATTATGAGAGAGAAGACAAGGATGGTGAACATGACAGCAGAGAGCTGGAGATTGGACAGCGTAAGCGAAAGCCTTTTCCAAGGAAGATGGAGGATACTGCAGGTGCTGAGACACACCAAGGAGGCCCCAGTGAGAATCATGGAATACATAGCATATCTGCTTCATCGTACGACGATAAGGATGCGCTGAAGAGTAAGTCTTTTGGCATATTCCGAGTAGTTGCACATTATTTATGTTCGGTATGTTATATATGCTACTTCACATCCATCTTCATAGCACCATCCTTGAAAGTAAAAATGCAATTTGGGTGCTGCAGGACCTTAAAATATGCTGGATAGTAGATGTTAAAAACGATGCACAGACATATTTTGTTACTATATATGGCTGAATTGGGTTTGCTACTTTGCTTGAATATCATTGGTCTCTTATGCATGTCTGCAAAACCTACTTTGCTTGAATATCATTGGTCTTTTATGCATGTCTGCAAAACCTACTTTATGCTGTCATTTCTAATACTTACTACTTGGTCAAATTTAGCTGTTATGTACCATTAATATCTTCTGTACGTTTGGAGAAAATGGTTTGCTCTCTACTTGTTTTTTTACGCCCATGCTTTCTCTTGCAATATCAGGCGTATACACACACGAGTTCCATTTCTGTGAGAAAGTGAAGGAAAAGCTGGAGCATGATGCTTACCAGGAGTTTTTGAAATGTCTACACATCTACAGCCAAGAGATTATCACGAGAAGTGAACTGAAGAACTTGGTTGGTTTCTTATTTATTCACTCATCCATTCATTTGTTTACACTTAATAGTTGATTTTTTTTGCATCCCTTTACTAACTTCACTCAATAGTACTTGCATGAGTTTACTTAACAAAAGGTGAATCACGGATAAGTTACATTGGTTTGCAGGTGAATGATATACTCCAACATTATCCAGAACTTATGGAAGGGTTTAATGAATTCTTGGAGCATTGTGAAAATATAGGTAATTTATTACACAGTTCATAGATATTTATGATCATCTTGTAATATGGATGAATTCTTAAAGTTTTTGTACCTTGTTGCAGATGGATTTCTTGCTGGAGTCTTCAATAAAAGTATGTACTAGCTTGAAACTTTGCATAACAGTGTCCTAATTATTTCAAACTATCATGTTAACATTGATTATCTAATATGAAGGGCCAACTGCAAGAATTAAAACGGAGGATAAGGAGAAGGATAGAGAGCGGGATAGGGAGGACAGGGATAGAGATCGGGAAAAGGAAAGAGAAAAGGAAAGAGAGAGACTTGATAAAGGATCAACATTCAATTCAAAGGAAGGTGCTAGCCACAAACCGTCTATGTTCTCTGGCAAAGAGAAGTACAACCTGTCGAAACCGATTTCAGAGCTTGACCTCTCAAACTGTCAACGATGCACTCCCAGTTACCGTCTCCTACCTAAAAACGTAAGCTGATTCATATAATGTAGTTCTCTGTGTACTGTGTTTCATATAACACTTTTTTGTTCAATCATGTTTTCAGTATCCCATGCCCCCGGCCAGCAACAGGACTGATCTTGGAGCCTCTGTTCTTAATGATCACTGGGTATCAGTGACATCAGGAAGTGAAGATTATTCATTTAAGCACATGAGGAAGAATCAGTATGAAGAAAGCTTGTTTAGATGCGAGGATGACAGGTGCTGATTTATCTTTGCTATACGTAGATTAAACTTCATAGTTGTGGGCATATGAACTTTGAGGAGAACAGTCTTTCAGCATTCACATTAGCAAGGGCCTGTAGAGCTACCACCAATATTTAATATCCATGCTGTTGCTAGTGTTTTACATTTTTTATGTGAATATGCGTAAGTAGTAGTCCTATATTTTGGTGGAAAGAAATAAAAAGGAAGAAAAACCATTTGCTTAGTTGCTCGTACATGTGGTTTAATTAGTCAATGGTATTTATTTTATCTTTATCTTTTTAAGATGCATAGGCATAAACCATGCTCCTAAGGGGGGTTGGCTAACTGTTAATAGATGGCCCATATTGCATGCCATATTTTCCAAGTTTGACGCGTTGTGCATTGCATGCTTTTGTTTTTGAACCATTCTTAACTGAGTATTTGTTCATGTGCTGTATCTTTCCTTCTGTTGTTTCCTTATCTTTGCTCACATAATCTCATACCTTTTTCCTGACTACATGTGCTCTAAGTACTTGGTGTAAACTATTAACAAGAAATCAGTGCTAGTGGAAACCCCTGTATCTCTTGGCAGCAGTTGATTCCCAGAAAGCTTAATTTGTTAGCTTGTGACCAAAGTGGAAAACAGTTGTTCCTGCATGAATAAGTAATTAAGTATTAATTGGGTAGTTGAGCTGAAGTAGTTGTACCACTGAAGTTTGCCTTGCTGATGTATTTTTGTAAGCTTGATTATATTAAAACAGAAGCTATGTTTACAAATCTAGGTGTGCTGCATATGGCAGGCATGCGTATATTATCTTAAAATTATTCTCTGGAGTTACGCCATCTAACCAGCAAGGACTCAAAAACTTGACTACTAAATTTTACCTGTCCCGGCTGGTACGACCGTAACTGGCTGGTTCACCGTATTTTTGCCTCTAACCAGCATCATTTCACTTACGAATATTATTTGTTCTTTATAAGCTGTGTAAGTGTAGCTTATGCTGATTCAGTTCTTAACTGTGGTTTGAACTTGTTCTTAACTTCTTTTTTCAGGTTTGAGCTCGATATGCTGTTGGAATCAGTTAATGCTGCGACTAAGCGGGTTGAAGAGTTGATAGAAAAGATGCAAGACAACTCAGTAAAACCTGAGAGTCCTATACGCATTGATGAGCATTTAACTCGTAAGTATTTGTTCAGGAATATAGGTTAATAATATTTGGCGATGCTTGAACTGAATGGAGCTTGACTGGTATTGTGGGTTGTTGACGCATTGACAGCTTTGAACCTGAGGTGCATTGAGCGATTGTACGGTGATCATGGTCTGGATGTGATGGATGTTCTTCGCAAAAATGCTAGTGTTGCATTGCCAGTTATCCTAACTAGGCTCAAACAAAAGCAGGAAGAGTGGTCAAGGTGCCGATCAGATTTCAACAAAGTTTGGGCCGAAATATATGCCAAGAATTACCACAAGTCACTTGACCATCGTAGTTTCTATTTCAAGCAGCAAGATACGAAGAACCTGAGTACAAAGTGTATGTAAAACTTTATTACATGTGAATGTTTCTTCTGGTTGTAGGTCCACCCTTGCCTGGTGCTAAACTATAATATTTTATTCTTTGTGTAGCTCTCCTGACGGAGATAAAAGAAATTAATGAGAAGAAAAGGAAGGAAGATGACGTACTCCTTGCCATCGCTGCTGGCAATAGGCGGCCTATAGTTCCCAATATATCATTTGAGTATGTAGACTCAGAAATCCATGAAGATCTACATAAGATCATCAAGTACTCCTGCGGCGAAGTCTGCAATTCTTCGGATCAATTAGATAAAGTGATGAGAATATGGACAACTTTTCTAGAGCCAATTTTGGGTGTTCAGCCTCGAACGCATGGTTCTGAGGATCCAGACCTAGTTAAGGCTAAGAGCCGAACAGCAAAAACTGGTCTTGCAAGTGTTGGGGAAAGTAATACTGGAGCAGGGATTGTTGCCAAACAAGGCAATGGCGATGAAAGTGAGCAAGGACCGTCATCCCGGGCTAGATTGGCAAATGGAGTTGCAACAGACACTCAAAATGGTTTCCACGATGCAGATCGAACTGCTCGTAGAGGTGAGGAACCATCAAACTCTGCATTAAATGGAAGACTGCACAGTGCTGCACCTGCCGCAGATGAAACACCTTCCATAAGTGCCCAAAACATGGCTTCTACCGAGCGATCCGCAGAGAATTTACCTGCTGTTAGGATCGAACAACAGAAGGCTAATTTGGAACTTACGCCAGGTTTGTTCTGCTGCTTCGATATTCTTTGTTGTTCATAAGTTGGTTGGGTTTCATGTTGCCAGTTCTTATGGTTTGCATGGATTGCTAGGTGTGAATGCTTCTAAAAGTTCTCATGATGCAGTTGAGACGGCTGGTGAAGGCGGCAGGGGTGGCAATGAAACATTGCCTTCTGCGGAGGTACAAGATCTTTCATCAAACCATTTTTACTGTCCAGCTATGTCGCAATATAATTGGATATTTATGTATACATTCACTGCTTTCCTAAAAAAATGCATCCAGCAAACTCATTTAACTCATATTTCTATTTTTTTTTCTTTGACAGGGAGGGGAGACAGGGAGGCCGGGATCATCTGTAAATGGCACCAATGAAGGAAACAAAGGGCGCCTGAATAATGAAGGTTCTGCAGCCCATAATACTTCAAAAGTTGAAAGAGAAGAGGGTGAATTATCACCGAATGGAGATTTTGAAGAGGACCATTTTGTTCCTTTTGAAGATGGAGCATCTAAAGCAAAGGAAGGTTCCACAAGCAAACCGTTCCAGGGTAGGCCTGGGGAAGTGGTACCATCTTCTGAGGCAGCCGGCGAGAATGATGCTGATGCTGATGATGAAGGCGAGGAAAGTGCTCAGAGGTCTACTGAGGACAGTGAAAATGCCTCAGAGGCTGGTGAAGATGCATCGGGCAGTGAATCTGGTGATGGTGAGGAATGCTCTCGGGAAGACCATGATGAGGAAGAAGAGGATATGGATCATGATGATCAGGATGCGAAGGCTGAAAGTGAGGGTGAGGCAGAAGGAACAACTGAGACACATGACGTGGAAGGAGGACTATCACTACCGCATTCGGAACGCTTTCTGCACTCAGTTAAACCACTTGCCAAGCATGTACCTACAGCTTTGCATGATCGAGATGAGAAGTCCTCACGTATATTTTATGGAAATGATTCGTTTTATGTCTTGTTCAGGCTACATCAGGTCAGGTTTCCACTACCCTTGGTTTTATATCTCTGTATGCACTGTCTTCTTGCTAAATAAGTGTCTATTGCAGATCTTATATGAGAGACTCCTTTCAGCAAAAACAAACTCTTTTACTGCGGAAAAGAAATGGAGGACTTCCAAGGATACAAACCCGCCTAACCTATATGCGAAGTAATATTTGCATTTCTGCAATGTTCACAATGCATGCTACTAAAATAAATATGTTCACAATGCATCATACCCATATATGATGACTTACTGATCTGTCTTTCCTATGAAGGTTTATGACTGCGCTGTACAACTTGCTCGATGGTTCTTCTGACAACACCAAGTTTGAGGATGATTGCCGAGCTATTATTGGAACTCAATCATATGTACTCTTCACTTTAGACAAACTGATTTACAAAGTGGTGAAGCAGGTAAACTGGTTCATCCCTTATTCTGTTAATTTTGTTCGGGCTTGGATGACATATTAATTATCAAATTTTGTGATGCCAGCTTCAAGCAATAGCAACAGACGAAATGGACAATAAGCTTCTGCAACTATATTTATATGAAAAATCAAGATCTTCTGGGAGGTTCTTTGACCTAGTTTATCATGAAAATGCCCGTGTCTTACTCCATGATGAGAGCATATACCGTTTTGAAAGTGTAAGCAACACTTTTTGTGCAGTCTCTAATAATTCCCATGCTTCAAAACTTCTTATGTTCTCCTGTACATGTGCCAAAATGATTGCTCATTCTTGTGTACTACAAATGCGAAGTTCTACTGTGCAGACAATGCGTACTTTAATAGTTCTTTCTTTTTGTGGAATGATGTTGATTAGTTTGTGCTGTCAATGGCAGTGCTCAAATCCGACAAGGTTGTCTATTCAGCTGATGGAATATGGTCACGAAAAGCCAGAAGTGACCGCAGTATCAATTGATCCAAATTTTTCCTCGTATCTTTTTAGCGAGTATTTGTGTAGTATGTCAGATAAGAAATTATCTGAAGGCGTCTACCTTGGAAGGTATTATTTTCTCCGACTCACGATGAAACTCCTGGTTCCATTTCCCTTGTTTGTGTCTGATTGTGTGTTGTTCTCCCAGGAATAAACGAAAACATTCAAATAACGATGAACCTTCAGATTCTTTGAAGGCAATGGATGGTATCAAAGTTGTAAATGGTCTTGAATGCAAGATATCCTGCAAGACCTCTAAGGTATGGCATCTTGATCTGATTGGATATTCCATCACATGCGATTTTAGTCAAGAATAAAGAATGAAGCAACCTGTCAATGCTATGGATGCAGGTCTCGTATGTCCTTGATACTGAAGATTTCTTGTTCCGTTTGCGGAAAAGGAGAAAAGTTTTGCGTGGTGGGAATGTGCCTGACAGGTTGCAGATTTCAAAAATATCTGCTGCAAAAGTGCAGCGCTTCAATAGATTCCTATCCAAACCATAGGACCATTTGGCATGAAATGGTAATTTTGATAGCTTCCAACTTGTGCATCATTTGATGTTATGTCTGTCTTTAATGGCCTACCGGTTCAGTAAATTTTGCATCACGGCATCACGCTTTTCCAGTCACAATTTCAGTAATTTTTTTTTCCGGACAGCAGTTTTCTATTTTTAACAGTCCTCACCTTTGCAGCCATCATTGTATCTAAACATGGAGATGTTGCTGGGGCAGCCAGCTGCTTCGCTTCAACAATGAGAATCTGCGGGAGTTCCATGAGTCCATCGATAATTCTCGCAGAGTGCCCTTTTGGAATAACAGCTGGGAAAAATACATAGGGTAAATACAGCAAAGCGAAGGGAGCGTGTAGGCCACCGCAGTCAGCTCTGTTGTGCTGAAAGATGTGTATATATGTATTAGGAGCATGTTGTTTGTTCTGGTTACCATTCACTGGGTTCTTGATGGAGGTCTGTTCCATCAGGTATTTAACTAATCATCATTTGTTGCTGTTGGTATAGGTCTTCTGTTCTTTTTGCCGTCGTTTTGCATTGAAGATATGTAGTCAAAATTAAAACCCGTGTCAAACAGTTATGTAGCCTTCGTTTGGTTAATCAATCAGACACCATAATTTCTTAGAGGCTCCTGGGGAGGTGTTTTTCCTTTCTTCATGCTTAGTGATTTAAAGCTTTGGACCAACATTTTTGCCATCCATCCCTAGCGTGCATCCAATATCGCGTGATTTTGTTTTTTTATGTTACTATTACTGGTTTTGGCCAGCAAAACAATGTATGTTCTGGAATGCAAGGATCTCTTATCGGTAATTTTAGCCACTGTTTTCTATCGGAAGAATATCGGAATCTACACTGATTTCTATTAGAGTATGGGATGTTTATAAAATCCAATGATTTTTACTGTAACAGTTATATTTAGATTTATATTATTCTTCTAAATGCATACTCCCTCCATATTTTTTCAATTCAACTATGTTTAGATTTTTTTCAATTCAACTTTTTTAATTTTAAGTACGAATAGCAAAATAATTATAGACTAATAATATAAAAATTGTGTTAGTAGGTTTATTGTGAAACCAACTATTATAATATATAACATTTTCTATTAAATAATTATTTATTGACTAAAATTGTAAAAATATTTAATTTTGGAAAAATCTAAACGTACCTAGACGGAGCAGTTTGGAACAAAAATAAAAAATCTATTAACGTAGTTCTCCAAAACGACTTTTGTGACCGGTGTGAACAGGCCGTTGGCGCATGTTGTGACTTGTGAGCGTGGGTTTTGAGTTGGGCGGGCGGGATGCAGCTGGGCTGCGCGATGTGATTAGACGGGCAGCTGTAATGGGCCGTCATCAGCTGTGGATCCAGCGGCACTTGTGTAAATGGACCGTGTTGAACGAACAGGGCCATGGTCAATTCATGATGAACAGTAGCACCAGTTTGCTTTTTCAAAAGAAATAAAGCAAGTGAATGAACATCTGCATTTCGGCATACACGTACGGGCATGATCGTGGAGAGAGAGGTTGCATCAGGAGGGAGGGAGGGAGGGAGGCAATTTGGAATCCCTGCAGAAATAGATGATCAAGCTCCATTTTCGTTCCATTTCATTTCGAACTGCCCTCTGCTTCTCGATGTGTCATGTTTGGCTCCTTCGTTCAAGTATAGTCGTTATCATTTATCATGTTGAGTCATGTAGTTCGTCTTAACTAACAACCATAGTTGGTCTAAAAAAAGTACCAACATAGTTCAAAGAAACTTGAAACACTCAAGTTCATTTCTCCTCACCTCAGGACTCACAAACTTCAGCTGCTGCAACTGTAGAATACTGAATACATGAGATGATATTGAATGATGCTAACAGGGTAGGATAGTATTTTGGCAAAAGTCCATTTTTGGGGCATCAAACTATTGCCAGAATCTGATTACAAACTTTTATGATTCTATCCTTTCAGAATAATGCATACAGTGAACAAACTAATGATGAAGATAGAGGTGAAAGAAAATCTCCACATATGAACTACAACCTTTTATGATTCTATCCCGTAACAGAAATTCAGTAAGTTTGACATGAGACTCGTCTGATACTTATCACAGCAAATGAACAGAGCTCCAGAAAAAAGGAGGCTATCAAAATCAGGACGCAAGTGCAACTTTTATACAGAGGGAGATTCGAATAGAAATGAAGTTATAAGACGAGCCGCAGCCCGCAGGAGGGTGTCCTGTCCATCCCCTTCACAGCAACACCAGCATAACCATCACTAATAGATCAGCCAAACCTGACTTGTTGGATTTCATGTTTCAGTTTCAGGAAAGGGAGGCAACAGGCCTCTTCTGATAATTCATCAGGTTGGCCTCCCACAGTTCAAATACAGTACTACCATTTAGATTACACTACGAGGAAAAAAAAGGAAGAGCTGCAGTTTTTACATCAGAACTAAAACACTAGATACAACTAATGCTAACTACAAATAGCAGCTGCAACAAAATTACTCATCTTTTGAACTGCAGCCTGCTGCCGGATAGCCATCTAGCAAGAGAGTCCAATTTAATGCCTTCGTTGTGCAGATTGGTACGGCCCAAATCTAGTCCACCATAACGTTAGTGCTACAGATGCTGAAATCCAGACACCTTATGTCTGTCACTCAAAAGAAAAATGCAGAATTGTGGAACCATCCAACATTCGCAGAACCTTAGTTCCGGAAAATTCATCACAAGAAAGCTCCAGATTCACTGCAGATAAGGCTTCTCACATTGAATCAAGTAAAGAGGAATTCCTCTGGTACCGACAATGGATCGAGCTCCAGATAGCCTCGAAGCTTGCCACCTTTTTCATGTGTCAGATGAAAGCAAGGAATCTGGTGAGAAAATTTGGGGTACTCATCCTTTCTTATTGTCTTCACAGATCCCTCTGCTCTGTATGGCATAAATACCGTCCTATAACCATCCACTTTCCTCAAAAGCTGAACCTGTATGGACGAATCAGTTTGGCCAAATATCTCCACCAGTTCATATTCACAGTTTTCAAAATCGTGTGCAGTCCATCCTGCCCTCCAATTCTTGTAAACAGCCCATATCTCACCCAGATGAGGAATTATTTCATACTCGCCTTTTCTGCCAGCAGATCTTGCCTCTACAGGATGAGAAAAGGCATCTGTACCAGTGTAAGTCATCAACTCGTGAATGCTTGAAAGCCTAAAGGTTCCACACCCAACTGTCCGTTCTTCTTGAAGCAATCTTTTCTCCTCTTCTCCTCGAGGACAAACATCAAGCCATCTAACTTGCACTTTATCATTCTTGAGATCAACTTTCTGTATGTAAGCATAGTAATTGGGGAATTTATCTACATCACTATAGAGAGCCCAGATCTGCCCAGGTGAAAACTTTTGAAGCAATCTTATTTCTGAAAAATAATAGAATTCTGATTCAGCACAGACATACTCTGTTTGGACATTATCATCATCGACATCTGTAAGTTCAGCAGTACCAGTGTTATGCTTGCTATTCTCTTCCTTTGGTGTCTTTGTAGCGATCCCTACATTCATGGATGCTGTATGTTGCCCATCACTCACCTTCCTAGATCCTCTGTGGGAGCTATTCCTACTGGCCGAACCTGCATGTTTGGCATCACGTCCCTGACTTCTTACAGAACTGCATTCTGGGACAACAGATGGAAAAGCCTCTTCCAAGTTAAGGGGAAGAGCTGCAGGATCAAGTTCAAGAGATCCTTCTGGAACGCCTTCTTTTTCAGTTCCTCTCATCAAATGATGCGGGACACAATGAGAAAACCTCAGTGTCTCACCCTGAGATATCACGTATGGAGCTGCCTCTCTAGACTGCATGAATAAGCTAACATAACCTTTTATCTTCACAAGCGGCATGACAATAATGCTAGTGCTTGTGGTGAGATCAGAGAGAACTTGAACCACTTCATACCGATAGTTGAATTTTTTGTGATTGTCAGCATCTGAGCTCCAACCAATATCCCATCCCTTAAAAAGAGCCCAAACTTCACCTTTCTTTGGATATATTTCATAGGAGTTTCTTGTCTTGCTTTTCTCAAAGGATATAGTTCTGGAGAACATAGCAGTTTCTTTGGCTGTCTCTGACTGTCCATGCATAAAGCGTCCACAGGCAACAGGCAGACCTCCGTAAGACCATGCCCTCTCCGCTTTATTTGTGGGATCAAGCTCCAGCCAAACAAAATGCAGCATAAACTTTGGGGTAGTTTTTACCTTCGTGATTCGAGCATAAAATCTAGGCATACAGTCTTGATCATCATAGACAGCCCAGATCTGGTTGGCTCTAAATTGATTTACACCTCGAAGTTGGTCAAAATCAAAAAATTCAGGATCCATAAATGTGTAGTATTGATTATCACCTGGAGCATCATCATCATTTAGAACTGGACCATTGTCGCTGACAGAATCAAATGCCTTTTCTTTTCGATCATTTAGAACTGGACCATTGTTGCTGACAGAATCAAATGCCTTTTCTTTTCCATCATTATTTTTTCCAGCATGCATTGTTCCTCTCTTCATTTGCTCAATTCCATTGGATGTTTTATCTCCACATGACTCACCTCCTTTCCCTTTATCTTCTGTGTTCCTGCAGTCATTAACACCATTTGTCGGACCATTATGGTCAGCTATGTCTGTGTTCGGCTTTGCTGCTGTATTGCTGTGATCACCATGGAACACACTTTTCCTCAACCTCTTTAATACAGGAGAATTCACAAAATCATCAACGTCCTTGTTATCGTCATCTTCAACATCTTCGTTGTCGCTATCTTCATTATACTTAACTTCTTGCTTCTGCCTGCTTGATCTGCGGGTTTGTTGACCTGGCCCTGCACTATTTGCAGCAGGACCATTTTCAAGAATCTCTTCCTCGCTGTCACTACTAGTTTCTGACATGCTTGATTCACTTGATTCAATCACAGCTCTCCTGCCCCTTTTCAATCCTGCAGATGATTTAGCTTTTGAATGATTTCTGGTGGCCCGGTCAGATTTCATTTTGTTTTTTAGCCCACCTGTGTTCCCATCAGTTTCCCTCCTTATATTTACACCAGCATGATGAGGACTGACATTGGCATGAACTCCTGAAGTGGTTGACCAAGCTTTCTGACCAGTGACATTTGTTTGAGGACCTGGAAAGTTCTGTGGTGCACCTGCATTTTTCCAAACCCCAGCAGATCGCTGATTTGCCCCGGAAGGAATAGCTTGCTCCTTCAAATCATGCGCAACAAATGGCTTCAAACAATTCTGACAGCGCAAAGCCTTCTTCAAGATTGAACGGTAGTACTGATATCTCATGCCACAAGATGGACAGAGAGTCCAAAATGTTGTTTGTGTCCCTGCAGGATTTGAGGCCTGCTGCTGCTGCTGCTGATGCATATTATAGAGATTCACAGGAGTAGAACTAGGTCTAGCAGCTGCAGTTCTTATATGAGGGGGTCTTGCTGGACCGCCTCTGAAGGTGCTTCTTTTCATGTCATACACCATACGCTTTGACTTGTCTGTTAGAGTTATGTTTGCTTCTCCAACTAATTTGAAAGCTGCCTCTGCACCTCCAAACTTGTTCTTGTCAGGATGTAGCAAAAGGGCAAGTTTACGATATTGTTTCTTTATCAGGGCATCATCAGCATCTACAGGTACTTGCAGTATTCCATACCAGTCAATCTCAGCATTTACCTTTGCTGCAGCAGCACAGTGAACATCACAGACACTTAACATTTTTGAAATGTCAATGTCATCAACTTCTTTGCAAAGTTTCTGCGCCTTGCTAATAAACCTTTTTGCGGCAACAAAATCCTTTTCCAGCATTTTTCTTTCTGCCAGAGCTTTTGCTCTCGCAGCTTCATCTTTGTTGCACTCCATGCAACAAGAGAAGTTGGTCCTGTGCCAGAAATTTAAATTATGGAGTGGCTAGCGCACAGTATATCAGTAACCACTGCAGTAGTTCTCTAAGAACAAAATGTGGAGTGCGGTTTGCAGAAATCTTGACTGCCCATGGTTATTTCTGCAACAAAATAAACAAATAAATAATGTAGTTAATAAAACATGACAGCATAACTTCTACCAAGAGGTCAATTTAAACTCCCTGGAAACAAAAAGGAGGGATATCTTTACTCTATTATATCTATAACCATTGTGACACGCCACCAAAAAATTAAATAGAATGGACACATCAACAAGTTTGATTCTAAACTGTAAGAAGGAAGTACAAGATGTCATTAGTGCTCACTTGATTCAAAATCAGCAAACTTACATTTGTGATCCATTGAAAAAGGAGATCTACCATGAATTAAGGAGAAAAGCATTATATATTCAGTACTTAACACACTCCATTTTTTCTTTGCTGCACACTAAAAGTGCACATGCAGCATCTGTTCATCAGCGGTAACTTCAGTTTCAACAAGTGCATTTAGCAAAGGTTCAGGAGAATCTATTGTTATCTGACCCACAGCATCACACATAAAAGAAATCACCTACAGATTTAAGTATCACATAAGCATATGGGAAAGCACAATGACAATTGACAAGAATATCTTGCAATATTTTACGGAAAGTGCAAAGTAAAGAATCAGCCAACAAGGTTTGCCATAACGTTTTTGAGTAGTTTGACAAACAAACGCTTGACTTCCAGACCATAAAAACATAATAGGTCTGAGTGAAAGATTGATTTTCTTACATAATGAATAGAAAGAATTGAATTTCCGATCGTATTCTTTTTTATGCCAGGGAGTTGCTGCTGGGGACCATGATCAAGAAGGCATTTTATTTGCCATAAAAAGATGAAATTTATCACTTCCTGCCGAGTACTCGTTTTATGCTTATTAAATAAGAAACTTACACATTAAAGTATTATCAGCATTACAAGTGATGACACCTACCGATACACATCCACAGTTCAAACACGAGATCCCATACAACAATACCCTGTTCTAGTCGCCCACAAGAAGCGAAGCTAGTGCTAAACTGACCATGGTGCATCACTCAACGAACTTTTCACAGGAATATATGGTGATTATGAGCCTAGGTGGTGGCAAATATTCCAGCATGGTGTCATCCCTGCCCACAGGCACTCTTGTCATCCAGCATGAAGTTGGAGGGTGGCAGGGATACATGCAGCAACACCAAATAAGCAGATCCATGTGTATACATGTATATTTTTTAAATTTAGCCAGGATGATATAGGTTATAAGAGAACAGAGAGCAAGTGCAAGTCTACTACGGTTGTAAAATGCCAAGAGGAAAACTTACTTGTTACCACATATAATCATTTGTTCGTCACTCCATGCAGACAACACAAGCTTGCCTGCATAAAAATACCTTGTCAATGTTTGTTCAAATATCACTCCATGAACCATAACATAGTTTCTCTATAAATAAAAAATACAAAACAACTTCAGATATCATGGTGCAGTGTAGACACCTGACCCATAACTGAAAATTGACCTTGAAAAGATGCAAAATATTTGCCCTTTTGTGTGTTATTTGCCCTTGAAAAGAAAGATATGAAGCATGGCAACTTTCCTTTTATTTATGTATCTGTGTCTAGGGTGATGTTGGCAAGAGAAGAGAAAAAATAAGCACATGGTCTTCCCCTCCTCGTTTGACATATCAAAAGGACGGTATAGGTATTGACCAGAAAGACCGATTTTGGTCTGCATCAAAGGCAAAGCATATACAAGAGTAGAAAAGGCACTCCTCGGTCATCAAATACACATGCACATTGTTGCAATCATCCGCCGACCCACACAAACACAACTATGCAGCTAAACTACACATGCACACTCCGATGTCTATGATCCAAGAAGCACAGGCACCCTTTCGTGTCCATCGAGAAGAGACACATGTCTCCAGAAGGAGACGAGCACAAATCTCAGAGCTTTGTCAATCGGAGCTCATGGCTAGTAATTGGCAGCACCATGGAGCAAAATGAAATCAAGGTCCAGGAACGCCACCTGTTCCCTTATCCAAACACCTTCGATCGATAACCGAAAGAACGGACAGTAGTGACTAAAGCTGACCCCAAAAAAACTCACATGCAAACAAGATTACCCACCGCCAAAATCCCAAACATTGCTCCTCCAAACTGACCGACAAACGTTAGCTATGCACGCAGAGCCCTAAACATTGCATACAGGCTGACAGGCACATACGCGCGCACGTAGAAATCTGTTAATTGCACAAACAAGCAGAGGGCAACTCGTTTCTACCTTGAGCAGGGGGGCGTCCAGGTTCTGCTGGGGATGGAGCGGCGCCGGGCACCAGGGGAACGTAGGAGCTTGGTGGGACGAGGTGCCACGGCGACGGGTCGAGGCCACAGAGCCCAGGAGGTCCGAGCCTCCGAGGCGCGGCGTCGCCGGGCGGGGACGAGCTGGCGCAAGCGCGGGAGGGGGAGCCGCGGCACTGTCGAGGAGGCGGCTCCCGTCGGAAGGTAGGAGGCAGGAGCGAGTTCAGATCCGCGCGGACGGAAATGAAGCCGGCGGGATCCCCGGCCGCCGGCGGCCGCTCCGCGAAACCCTAGCGGTTGGGGCTTTCTTCTGCGGTGCGGGAGAGGAGTCAGTTGGGCAGGGGAGACCGAATGGGAGAGGTCAGAGGAGGAGGCGAGGGGATCATAGAAGTGGCAAGTGCAGGTAAATATCGCCAACTAGAATATCCATCTGCCGCATGACCCCGCGAATCAGCCGTGCGACATGCGAAAGCTTCTCTCCGCTTCCCGGGTTTTTCTTCGCGCTGAACTCGCTGAAAAGCCATTACTTGTTGATACGCTGAATCATTCGCCGTTACTCGCGCTGCAGTCTCAGAACGTTATCCATTGGAAATCAAAATTTTCACTACTTGCCCAGAGAGTTTTTTTTCCCGCGTCTATGAATCGTTTGAAAGAACGACGCATATTGCGTATTGTATTGATACTGTAGAAAATTATAAGATTGCAGTCCTGGGAGGTCATAGTTAGAAAAAGAAAAGAAAAAACAACAAAGAACTCACCCGGTTGGACTGGGACATCAACGCAGGTCACCACTCAATTGAAATGCAGCCTCCCCACTCCACTCTCCGGTGGCACCCACCAACAATCACCCACATGTAAAGTCAAAACCTCCATCAGTGGCCCTGCGTCGACAGGAACCTGACGGGAGCAGACTGCACCCCACCAAAGAGGTCGCCGCCATGCGGGGTCCTCCGCCAAAGTGCTGCTGCAGACACCACACTCCACCTAACAGAGTGATATCTCCGGATCCGGACCTCTCAGAAGCTGCCTCGCAGCCACCATCACGGTACACGACGCGTGGGGGCCTCGCTACATTCGCCGTTGGACTCCATCTCGCTCTTGTGCTCGCCTCGCCCGTCCCGAAACTCCATGTCACGGATCCATTTCTTGTGTTGCTGTTAGTGTGGTGAGCAATGTTGCCCTACTTCCTCAGATCTCCCATCGAACAGCCGGGCCACCGCCGCAGGTCTGCCTCTCATCGTTGCTTCACCGGCGCTTCAGCGCGCCAAGTATGACGCTTGCGCCATCTTCCGACGATGTACTGCACCGGATGGCTCAGCCGAGCTGAGAAACCCGCCGCGATCCGCTACAAGCCAAGTCGTCCCACGATGTCGTTGCCGCAAGCATCGTCCCAAGACGCAGTCCCACGCTGCACTAACCATTACCAAGTAACATCAGCCGCTGTGATCCGCTACAAGTAGCCAATCGACCACCGTACAACAACCCCTTATCGCCACCATGATCGTGATTGCCGCCACGTGAGCTCGGCAGGCCAAGCTTTCCACACGACAGGATTGCTGCCACCAGCTGCTGCCACATAGGACGCCGTTGTCATGTGCCTCGGCACGAAGGCCGGCAAGGGCTTTCGTCCAGGCAGTCACCCTCCAGTCCCACCACCACGGCAGCGCCGCGCCGCCCGTCACTTTGCCGGAGAGGAGGCCAGGCACTGTCGCGCGCTGGCTCGTCACCCCCGACGGCGCCCGCACCGCCCACCACCTCGCCGCTCCCCTGCGTTGTGCAGCCCGCGACACGCTCCTCCCTGCGCGTCTCCTCTTGGCAGCCCCTCCTGCCGTCCCGACCTGGCGTGGAAGACTCCTCGAATCAAAACTGGGACGCGGGGGCTGTTTCTCCTCTACTTTGGTTGAAATTCTCGGTGTCTCTGACTTTCCGCTTAGGTACACAACTGTAGTGCAGATTTTAATTATAAGGTACACCCCTAGTGTGAAAACCCGCTTCGAGTTGGGCTCGAACACGGGCTCACGACCGCTGCGACGAGCGAATTCAACCACCGAGCTATCAGCTGGTTCGTTATTTACCAGGAGTTATGAGAGAATGATGTCACTAGTTTGATGGTGTATGCTGATATGACGGAGCTTTGAGAGAAATTTATTCCTTTTTTTTTCTTGGTTGGAGGTCATTTCATCATTATGCTGGTGGTAATTCCAAAAGTTCTTCTAGTCAAAACTAGCACATGACATCCACATGCTTAGTAGTCAAAGACTATGGGTTGTTTTTGAGCACGTGGAATATTGTTGGTGGCCTTAATGGTGCATCTTCTCCTCAACTGAAGTAGAAAATCAGTGAGTAAGATGAGCTATTAAATATAAGCATGTAGAAACATAATATTAGTCTTTACTCTATCTTATTGCGCCACGCTCCAAGATCTCATCATTAGCTAGAATTTAGAGCAAGAACGTTCCATCTAGATATAATAAGTCAAATATAGGATGGTCGATATACAATCTTTTTAATATTAGACAACACTTTTAAACCTTGGGTCAAATCCTAGAGTGGTGCCACCTAGCTAGTTACATCTCTAGATCTTGCGCGACCGCCACAACATCCATGAGAAGGTAGTGCCCAGCATTTGTCTACGTGACATGCTCGTCCATAGAAAGAAGAAGCCTTCATGTAATGGTACTTTTACCCGTTTTTAATTGCCCAAGATCCACAATATTTCCTCTCCCATCGATACAACTTAATTTGCCACCTTTAAATGCCCAAGCTATCTACAATATTTCTTCTCCATCAATACAACTTAATTAGCTATAAATATATATATGTTCGCATCAGACTCTTTACTTGTATTTATGTGACCGAGAATGCTGAAGAGAGAGAAGGCTAACTGCTAATGAGTAATATTCCCTCTATCTCAAAATAAATAACCTTCTAGCATTTAAATTTGGTGTATTTTTAACTTTTAGATCATTTAGTTAAGGTCCATCCAATTAAAGTAATGTCCATATAAAAAAACCATGCGGAGAAGTACACCGTATAAGGCACCAATTAAATGATTAATTGATGGTTCTACTACATGCGTATGATATAGAGAACTGAACAGATAGCACGCTTTGGTCACAACTAACATGAGTCATTGGAAAGTTTTGTTTTGTTGTTTTTAAAAGTGCCACATCAAATAAGTTTGGGTTGATGATGAAAGAAACAATATCTCCACAGCTGTACGGTTTAATTTCTTGTGAAAACGATTGGTTATAGCGGGATTTCATTTCTGTTTTCAAGGCATAGGATGAAACAAGGTGGGGCTCCTTTTCGTTTCTAGACATAGACAACTGTGTGTATCTGGTTTCATTTAGATGAAATGCATCCCTTCGCTCTTGCCATGTCATTAGTTTAGCCTACATGGCATCTCAGTTTAGCCTACGTGCCCCTTTCAAAAAAAGTTTAGCCTACGTGAGATTAAACATGTTTGGTTTGGGTTGGGTTTATCCAAGAAAGTTAAGGGATTGGCACCATTTGGTTTTACTGTGGCCTGATGATCTGCTGTCTCGGCATGAGAAACTAGGCGTGTTTGAATGATAGC
Source organism: Setaria italica (assembly GCF_000263155.2). Taxonomy (NCBI): domain Eukaryota; kingdom Viridiplantae; phylum Streptophyta; class Magnoliopsida; order Poales; family Poaceae; genus Setaria; species Setaria italica. The sequence goes on along the minus strand of NC_028454.1, from coordinate 6,319,074 downwards.
CTAATTCTAACACCTCTTAGTTAAATTCTTATTCATGGTTTAGCAAAGGAAAAGTCCTATGGCAAAGTGGGCTAAAACTATGACAAGGCACTTGTTATTAATATAACAGCTTAAAAATTTGTGACCCAGTGGTGTGGCAATTTTTGGCCACGAACAAACACCAATAGTCACATAGACTTATGGACCTGAACCTGAGTATACATATCAAAGGGGATGTGCTTTTGAGACCGCATTTCAAGTTTCGAATACACATAAACAACATAGCATTGCTGCTCCCCGATAGGCAGGCAGCCGGTGGCAGGCAGGAGAGGGAAAACAGGCGCGCGTTAGCTGCGACCTGCTCAAAGCAAGAGACGTCATGCCGCCGCTGTCGGACATCGTTGAAGTACGGGTGAATTCACCTTGAATCTTTGAATTGATACGTCGAATACTGGTCGGCGTGATAAAATAATTGCCGCTCACTCATATTTTCATGTTTGAGACTTGAGGAAACCTGCATATGACAGATAGTGTTAGTATAAGTGAACTGTCCAATTTTTTCTTATAAGATTAAGCTTTTGTGTTGAACCAAAGGCAAAAAAAAATGGAGAATGACGGTAACAGTTAGTATTGGCCTATTGGGATAGTGTTAGTATAAGGTATAAGCTGTACACGAGGGACAATGTTAGTATAAGCTGACTCCTATTTCCATAATTTTGCAAATAGTTTCCCCAATAGGAGTGTTTTCTTTTTATTATTTTCCATTTTGCAATTCCCATCTCGCAGCACACTGCCAGCACTTCTATCACAAACAGAGCAACGTCCTATGGCCTATGGGGTGGTTCGCCATCACCACTTCACCATGATTGTTTTTTCAAAAAAAAAAGTTCCGTAGAGTTGAATAGTTGATGATGCGTATTAAGTACAAGTACTAACCACGTAGCATTCGGTATCGAGCTAGGCAGCTAGCTATCCATCCTATGCCTATGTAGCATAGTTTAGGAGAGCTTTTACACTTCAGACAAGGTTCTGTCTGTATGTCGCCTGCTGTACAAAATATCCACACCTTCCCAGTGCAGACTACCACCTAAAATCTGTGAATACTGGGATGTTGTAGCTATAGAGGTTGCTTTCTTCTCGTTTGTCAGAGCTATTTTCCTGTGTCGTATACTATGTAAAGACTGATATTTGACAAAACCCAACTGGCTAGTTGGATCTAAGCCTCTTCTTCTTGGGTGTATCGTGCACTTGAGTCTTCTCGCCATACATCTTCACTTGGAGGTTCTCAAAGGCTTTTGACACTGCTTCCACCTGTAACCAAGGTTTTCATCAACATTACGAAACTGGTTGTAATTGATGGGAATCAAGTAGATGAATGAAATGTTCACTGACCAGCTCCGGCTTCTTAGCATAGACCCTCACGATTCTATCCTCATTGTAGGCAGGTAGCAAGTGGCTGACCCGGTCATCTGTGATGGTGAACTTCTCATCACATCCAAAATCCTGGCACAACAAAAAATTCTGCTCAGGCCAAATGGGAAACTAGGAGATATCTCAATCCAGAGAATTCCTACAGGACATCTATCATGGGTCATCTATAGTTATTAATCATGTAGCTCAGAAAAACAACACGGAAAACAGGCATAGCTATGCTTCAACATTCAAGAGCTATGCTCCAGCCTTTTCAGAAAATATGGTCGCAACCATAGTAATAGAAGGTACCCAAAAACATATGGTGCTCACAACTTGATATATGTATAAATACCCAATGGCTTAATACACTATATTCTGTCAGCAGCTACAAAAATAGTGCTCCATCCATTTTTAAATAGACGACATTTAGGACAACAGATATTTTAAATGCCATGCAAGCAATAACAATGGCCCACAAGTATGAGATTTACAAGAACACAAATAATAAAGGATGGATGGTGACATATGCTCATGATTTTGCAAGAACATAGTAGTTACTGAATTAACAGCTCCATCAATCAAAGAAGAGTTTATCCAAAGCAAGTTATTTACCTTAAAGAACTTGATGCTGGAGAATGGTTGTATGCACATCAAGTAGAGTAATTGGTTAGAATTTTGATACATCCTATTAAATCAAATCAGTAAAATAAAGTAGCATTTAAACATCAAAACCTTTCAAGAGGGTTGTCTTTTCCACGAGTAAGATCAATCTTAACATTACTGACAGCAATATCCTCTTCCTTCAGTAGCACTTCAGAAGACTTCTAAGGACAGTAGCGTCAACATTAGAAAAATGAAGAGTAGATTTCTTCAGAGGTCAGGTTACTGCAGCCAGCTTAAAAATGAGCAAAAGTAGATGCAAACCTGTGAACAAACTATGTCCTGTGCAGTTACGTTTTTGAAATGCTCCAGCTTGTCCTTTGGAACAGAATACTCATTGCAAAACTGCAACTCGACAAAATAGAATAACGTAAAACTTCTACAAAAAAGGAAGATAAGCTTAAGTATTATGTACATCAGTACAGAGCTGATGCTATCCGTGCAATTATTCAACAGAAAAGTTGTTTTCAAACTCACCCAAGCAAAAATGTCAATATCTATTTAGTAAGAGCAGAATAGCTATACTACAGTCTACATGATGCATAAACATGTTGCATCAGTTCTATGTTTTTTCACGTAGGCATTATCATTCAGATCTCCCAAGATGAAAACAACCTTTCCTCTTGAGTATACTTTATTGCAGCTATGATCTGATGAAACAGGTTCATCACTAGATTCATCTACGTTTGCAAAGAATTTGATTTGTTCCAGCACAATTATTTACAAAATAGAATGCTCTAAGGAAGCTGTGATATAATAGTTTGCAGGATTTCAATGTATAAGATTGAGCAGAGTTCATTAATTCAAATTAATTTCATGGACATAGACGCAACTGCATGTGTAAGAGAAACAGAATCTCCTAAAACACAAATGCTTACACCAAGCACGTAACAAGTGACATGACAAAATAGCACTTATATAGAAGCAGTGTATTGACAAAAACCATACTATACCTTGTAGAGCTCTCTTCGGCGAATACGTTGAATGATTTCTTTTGCTTTCTTCAGTTCATCATTGGGAGCAGTTTCAATGCTTTTAATGATTGTGTCATCCAACTGGAATTTCAGGCGAAGTAAGATGGATAGACTGGAAAATAACTCTGAACACAATAAAATAACAGTGACTGGCACCAAACCTTCCAAAAATCTTCTGCATCATTTGCATGCAATGATATTCCCAAGTAATCATTAGCCTCAATGAGCGCATCCACAAGCATGAGTTCAACAGCCTAAAGATCGAGGACTGTTAGAGAATGAACCAGAATATACCATAACAGGACTGGAAGAAAGAAAAACTCGACCCCAGGGAACAACCACCTTGAGGCCTTATCATTAAAAAGAAGCCTCAACCACACGGGCCAAGAAACCCCCTAAAACCTGGCTTCACCCTTTAGGGCCGCACCGTAACCTGGTCCAACAACGACCTTCTAGGATGGTGACCACAGGTGCCTCAGGCTGCCGGTGCCCTGCCACTACTTTCTGGGTTGCAGCTAGCAGAGTTTTTTTTTCTGTACCACCTTGATTTGAACCCTGGATCTAGGGAGCTTACTAGTTACCACTACACTACAAGAGTGTTGGCCATGAATATAACTCAGGTGCATAAAAAAATTAACAAGTATAACTTAAATGCACCTACAATTAAAATCTCTATGAAACGACGAATTTAACTTTTGGAAACATGAGACTCATTTACTTAAAGCTAGGCCAACTAAAAAAAGTCAACTAGACTTCATCTATCACCTTATGATATAACACTATATGGATGTTCACTGTAGGAATTGAAAGAAAATCTTTGAATCAATTGTATACCAGTGATAACAGGAAATCCAATCAGGAGTGTATCTGAATCCTGAGTGATTTAAAAGCTACACAAATATTGTCTCCAAGCTGGACTTATTCATAGTTTTTTTTCCTTGCTGGTGTTGTTAGATGATGCAAATGTGTTTCTTTTTTGTCTTTTTTGTACGTAATAACTAAAACAAAGGTATGACGAAACAACAAAAGTAGGGCAATGGATGATACCTTTACTTTGCGGTGGGTGTAGACAGTCCGGTGCAGATCAGCACGTGTTGAAAACAATTTATGGATGCTCAAGTCTATAATTCCCAGTAAGACATGACAAGTCACGTTATGATGTCTTAATGTGATGGAAAATAGAACAGATAAAATTTAAGCAGGTGAGGACTATATATAAAGCACCTACAATCTTTGGCAGGATAGCAAATTTCATCACCCATCACTCGCATGCCCTCCATCAACCTGCAGGGAAAAGGCAATATAAATTTACAAGATGTAATAACGACTTGCAGTACTAGCAGCAAACAAAAGATCAATATGAGCTTTTCCTACAAACACAGGACGTGCCAACTATCTAACACCTGTAAGTTTCTGCAATTATTTAACCAAGTCTCATACAATGCTTGCAAGACAAGGGTCCTTGATCATAAAAGTTACAAGGCCTTGTCTAAATTTCTAGTGTATGATTAACACCAGCTATAATATTACCAATGGAGAAACGAGATTCCTTTCTCTGTGTAGATAAAGTGGCATACGCTTAGTGTGGCTCAGTAGGATACCGAAGGTAACAGACACAGAAAGAATCATGACAGAACAGGAAAAGGAAACCTATTTTCTAACATGTTTCCAGTTTGTCTGCTATTTACATTCACATTTAATCAGTCTTTTATTCTATGAATGATCATTTGTAATCTATAATCAACAAAATCACCCAGAAGAAATGGCTCAAACGTAAATGCTGCAATTTTCATAGGGCAACCCCAATACTGCAACTGGACCATGTAAAATTGAAGGGGGAAAAGGGCACCTTGTTTGAAACGTACAGCACCTAGAGCGCATGGAGATGAAATTATTGTACAAAGGTTGATTATATTGATTCCTATTCTCAACAAGGAGAGCAGAAAACAAGAATTTAACACAGGTAGAACAACAGAAACGAAATGTACCTCCAGTACTGGAAATTAGAGCCAAGACCACATGCTCTGCAATCACGGTCAATGTAGTCGAACCTGCGCAGTTACACTATCTTAAAACATAACCAGATGATAGCAGAAACCACTATGGGCATATAGCAGGAAATGTCATTAGTTCAATTGAAAGTTGGCCCTTACTTGTCAACATCTATACCATTGCGCCCATTAGCAACAATGTCATAAAGAAAATGCTTATCCTTTGCACTCTGAAGAAATAGGTTTCAAATTCATCTAAATTATGCAATCCATATTCAATACAGATAGATAATTAAGCTGGGAACAGAGAACAAGATACATACTTTTGTGGTGGCAGACTTAGAGCTGGCACCTATCATCTCCTGCAAAACATTTTAAATTAAAATCGCAGGTTGGTAACTTCTATATGCGTGTTGTGATTAGTAAACGAGTTGTATGCACTGATTTTTTTAATTTTCTTTTCATGTGTAACCCCCTGCTTACTCCACATATAAAGAGAACAGGTAAATCACATAACATGTTAAAGTGAATTCATCAATATTGAGAGGTCGAAAGACTTCTAACATCCTAAGTTAAAGAAAAAAAATGATAATTTGCTAGATGGTGACAATTAGTGTGTGCCGCACAAGGGCTGAAATAAAAATGAAGTTTATACCTTGACCATTTTGAGATAATCATCTTCAATATCTATTGCATGTTTGTCAACAATACTGTCCAACAGCAGTACTGACATACGTTCGTGAGACCTGAAAGAGCATAAACAAGCAAATAAGAGACCAACCAGAATCCCAAGTAGATTTAACATAGCAACATGAGTGTCTTCATAAATGGTGGAATGACCACACTATATCATCAATCAATAAGAATGAACGATGAGCATGGGACTTTAATGTCAGGATGTCAAAAGGCATAAAGAGTAGCAATTAAAGTACAAAATTCACTATAACTATGATCACCAGAGAAGAGAACATATACATGCATACACATGAAACAGCTATGCCAGTAGAGTAACCTTAGGCCCTGTCTTTTGAGCCATGGAAGCTAAGTATCTAACCATAACAAAAATAGGATAGCAAAAGTAGAAATTTGAAAATAATTGAAAGCATATATGAAAGGCGCCAAAGGCTGAAAGAGAATCACCAGGTTGAGCCAGGATTAATACGAGGAAGAAACTCATGCTCAAACAAATGACTGAAGGGGCCATGTCCAATATCATGCAAGAGGCCTGAACAAGATTATGACAAAGATCATAAAGATATTCAATAGTTAATGGAGCCCCAGATGAGTGCACCAACCTGCAAGCTTCACAGTTTGCATGTCGATGCGATCAATACCAAGCTCTTCTCCCTGTCGAAGGAAAACATTACCCTTAATTATTCAGCTATAAAATTCCAGGATTTCAATCAATTTAAGAATTGAGATTTGATACTATACACACCTGATACGTTTTAAGATTATTCATAGCCTTCCCAGCCAACGAATAAACTCCTAGTGAATGTTCAAAGCGTGTGTGAACAGCTCCAGGATAGACCAGATATGTAAGACCTGAAAATTATTGAAAGCATCTTATGTAAACATCAAATACAAATGACAAAAGCATGCATGCTCATTTAGTGACACTAAATATTATGAACCACCAGTGTTTTCTGCTTGAATGCCAATATCTCTTCACTGTTAGGAAGAAGGAAGAATAACCAGACTGCCCTCGTTCCATTCAGTCTAGGGTTACAAAGTATGGGCCGAATGGGCCATAAGGCCAACATGGGCCAGAAAGGGATAAACATAAATCTGTACATATTAACATTCACTAACAAGCAACGGAACTCCATTGTCTTTTCATAATTTCTGTCAAGTATAACTACTAAGATATCACGGAGGAACAGAGAAACTGAACTCACCAAGTTGTTTTAGGTCCCGCAACCTAAATGGAACAATGCATTAAAATCAAATCATGATAGGCAATCAAAGAAGCTGAATAGATAATTGTGCAGAAGCAATTAAGGAAAACCATAGCCACCTCTGAAATTCTTCAGTGTCCACAAACTGCAGAGCAAGCTGTAAGGCAGAGATTGTAACGATTATATTATTTTATAAAGGGATGTTTGAGCAGCAGAAATTACTTGAATAACGCCATAACCAGTTCAGGAGAGAACTATATGTCAGACATCAGTTTCAGCACATCCAAATTGTATTGTAGCCTTAATACAAATGCAAAGCATTAAACCTTAAAGTGGTTAATTTGCCAGAAATGTGAAAACATAGGTACCAGGCATGACTATTGGGGATATGCAAACCAAGCCAAACAGGTTACAGACAAATGCTTTAATGCAAACTTCAGCAGATGCAAAAGCATGCATGCTCATTTAGTGCAATTAGTGTCAACCTGTTTTTGAACAGCCCAAATGACTACTGCAGAAATAGAACAAACAAATTTCCCATTGATCCTAATGGTGAAGTCTGCTAAGGTCCAAATTTCCTAAAATATGAATATACGAATCATCATAGTTTTTACTTATCACTGGAAATGGGCCTGGTGCTAATGTGGTAATGCTATTTAGAAAAAGAATTGGGTCCATGGCTATCAAAAGCACTGAAATCAAGAGAGTAAGATATATAGATGCAATGATGTAAAGTGTATATCAACCAAATCAAAAAGGGGGCAGAATAGACTTGCCATGTACACCTGCAGTTGATGTTCCAACACAGTGGAGTCAATCACACATATGAAACTGTCTACCCCCCCAAAAAATAGAGAATTGAAATGCTGATACAGTTTCAATTTTTAATTACACATACCCCACCTGAGACTTGTTTATGACCCAATAAAAGTCAACAAAAATAATACCAGTCGCTGTCAAGGTAGCATTAGTGGAGTAGTATTATTCTTCAGTTACTCCTAGATTAAAATAGGCATGTTGCGTGCAGTTTTAGCATGGACATAAAACGTTACCCCCATTGAATTTATTAATTGAAAACAAAAAAAACATGACGCCACATGCACAGTTAATCATGCAATGTGAGTCCATGCGCCACACCAACATCAACGCGCAACACTTCAACAGGCCCAAATACTAAAACTAAACAATACGGCACATGCTTAACTACTAGAAACACATGAGATGGGAATCTACTAATCTACCAGAGCAGTTGGCACGACGAACTGAAGGTGCGGGGCAAACCCTTCCAGGGTGGCAAATACTAATTGCTTTCACACGACCAGAATAATGGCAACGATGGACTAAAAAGAGGCAGTAGAGAACGTAGAATCAAACAAAATAGACGCATAACGAAAACCGAGAGGGCGTCGCGTAATCCTGCACCGCGTGGCCACCAAACAACAAGGAATGCGGATTGGGGGGGCAACGCAAGCGGCAAGCCAAACCGACGAATAGCAGCAAGGAACGCATCACCCAACGATTCCTCCACACCCGAACAGCGAGGGCGGAGCAAGGATCATCAACCAATCCACGAGCAATGAGTTAGGAGAGAGGAGGGGCAGGGAAGGAAGGAAGGAGGCAGCGGAGCGGAGCGCACCGGGTCGAGCGAGATGCTCCCGTGGAGGTTGTCGAACACCTGCTTCACGTACCGGCGATCGCAACTCCCGTACCCTGGCCTGGCCACCGCCGCCGCCGCCGCGGGGGACGGAGAGTGGAACGTCAGGGTGGCCGCCGGGGACGCCGCCGCCAGCGCGGAGTCCCCCTCCGGTGAGGCGCAGTACTCTCCCATGCCGCCGCCGCCGCCGCGTCGGTGTTCCCGAAGGTTCGGAGAGAGCGCGCGCTCGTGCGGCGTGGGGGCGCGTTGCGGGCGGGGCTTGTGCTTTTTGGAGGCGGGGATGGGGGCAATGGAAAGCTGGAACGGGCGAGGCGGCGGGGAGGACGAGAAAAAGGGTAAGGCAGGGAGCAAAGGCACAGCGAGAGGGGGGTTTTGGATGCGGATTAATAACGGAAACGGAAAATTGGCCAATGCGGGGTGGTTACTCCACGCTCGTCGTGATCCCCCGGCAGGATTGGAAGAGGAAGTTCAGAGCGATCCTGGTGGAGGTTACAGCAGCTTGATTAGAGGAGGATTATTTTCTGTTTTGATTACGCGGCTGCGTGTGGGGCCCAGCCGTCCCTCCGTTTGCTTCGCTTCTCGCCTCGCCTCCCCTCCCCTTTTGCGTGCCAGCCAGAGACACGCCGCCGGAACGTGCCGTGCCGAAAGAGCTTCGGCGATCGTGCGGCTCGCCTGTTCTAGCATATGGATGCCATGTGGGTCCGAGGTTCTTCCGGCCCACATGTCAGACACGCGATGGGAGTTGCCGGTGGTGCATGTGTCATGTGTGGAGGGGGGAAAGTGGGGGAACCGAGCCGCGACGTGGGAGGAGCGCTACATTCGGGGAAAGTATATTCCGCTCCATACTGGTGTTTGTGGGGCCCAGGGTTCCTTAAAAACGAAATATTGCTAGATCGTTCATACAGCTGGTGTACCACGTATGCTGCTTACCTGGCGGCATTATGGCCAGTAAAATGCTTGCTGAGGTGGCGTGTGATGGCTGACCTGGCGGCTGCGTGCTGGACGCCCTGGACCGAACCCCGCGGTGGTCCTAGTTTCGTGTTCCCAAACATTTCTTTGTCTGGTCTGGTGAGCTCACCCGGGTTATCTCGTGAACTCAACTCAAGGAAGCACCCATCGCCTTCTCCTTCCCTTTGAGAGGCACCACCTATAACTCCTGAGGAACTGCAAAGAGGAACATCTTCCATTCTTCCTCTTTTTTTTTTGTTTGAGCAGGGAAGGAAAGGATAACTTGGACACAATAACTACACAATGCTGTGTATCTGTCAAAGTGTCAATAGATTCAGCGACAGAACCTTTCGAAATTCCTAACGTTGTATTCGATTGGAAAATCGTGCATCCTTTTTGTTACAAGTTGCTCATCTTCTCTAGGCCCTAGCAAAATGCTCCAACTCTAGCGAGCTCAGTTGAGAAGGGGATTCGGAATTTAGGGAGATTCGTGGCCTTCTTTTTTTCAGCTGTAGAGCGATCGCCAAAGAAACCGTACTTTGGTGGTGGGGGTGAGCACCATCGAAGTAGTTCTCGTGGAGGCGGGTAGCCATGGCAGCCACCGAAGAGAGAAGTGGGGATAAGAGCGCTCGTGAGAAATGAAGAAGATGGGTGCTAAGGAGAGCGGCACCAAGGAGAAATAAGCGCAAATGCAAGTGCTGTTCCAGGCATTACTGCATTGGTGGTGCCAGTGGTCGGAACAGACGGAGGCGATGGTCGATTTGGATAGGAAATTAGGAATGGATGAGGTTGAAAACATGCGTGGGTGAGTCTAGGCGATTAATCAAAATCTAATTTAGCAGACTTTAAAATTTCGACATGGGATTTTGTGGCCGGAGCAAAGTTGATTGCACAATAACCGTGACACTCCCACAGTCCTACTTTTAAAGCTGTTTGCAACAGCACTGCTCCCTCCATCCCACAAAGAGTGTTCATTTAGCCTTCAAAATTTATCCCATGTTTATATAATTTTCAGACAATCCAATAAAAATCCTTGTAATATCTTCTGACACAATTAACAATTAACGAATCGATTATTTACTCCCACCATTGATGCTCGAGCCAGACTCGCTAAATAAGGAAAGCTAATAGGTCCGACAATTACTACAATCGTGCATGCATAATTAATTCTACTCGATAATCCGAGTACTTCGAATTTTTAACATTACTCTTGTCTACAATTCAAAAGAAGTGATAAGAATGAGTAATAACTAACGCACAATCAATACTGTGATTTCAGTACAGCACCTGCTCTGCGGCTGATCAGGCAGTTGTCGGTCATCCTATTCCTACTTCAAGAACACTTGGAACAATCTTATTCCGTAAAAAATGTTCACCGTCTACAGGTTCTACCACAACAAACTACCGTTTCTAGAAGAATCAGAGCAACACTGATTAAACTAGCAGGGCATCAAGGGTTCTTCGCCTTTATCCTGAGCTTCCGTGCAATGGCAGCAGCTCTCGGGTGTGCCGGTTTCCTGCCGCTGCTGTCGCCGCCGCTCTGCTCCATCTCCACCCAGTTGATCACCCGCAGCATCAGCGCCTGCGGGCAGCTGCAGCTGCTCTGCTTCCGCCCGTCTCCCGTGGCCGATGCCTTGCTCTTCTTCAACCCGGTCTCCAGCGCGGCCTCCAAGAACTCCATGAACCAGCTCCCCGCCTCGGCCAGTATTTGCTTCGCCAGCTTCAGCGAGGAGCCCAGAGCAGAGTGGGCAGTGGCAGTGGCGATGGCAGATGGAGGAGCAGAAGAGGACGATCTCTTCTCGTCGCCACCGTCTTCGCCGATCTTGTCCATGGCGAGGCACTTTCTGCTGGCACTCGAGCTCCGGACGGTCTTGCCGCCGCCGTCGTCCTGCCTCGGATCCAACGTGCCGGGCGCGAACGACACGGACTTGGACACGCCGCTGCCGCCACCGCCGATGCCTCTCCGCCGCACGACTGACCTGTTCTGGGCTATCTCCTGCAGGACCGGCGGCGCGTCCTCGGGCTGCTCGTCGCTCGCCACGGCAGCGGCCATCGAGGTGGCCGCCTGGATCGCCTCAATGTCGGTGACTGCCTGCACGGCCTCCTGGTGGAAGCTGAGAAAGCTGTCGAAGCAGGAGCCCGGCGTGTCCGGTCTCGCCGTCTTGCTCAGTTCAGAGAAGATCCTGCAATGTTGTTCAGCAACAGCAACGGATATCGTCAGATCAAGCTTTGGTCACCACATTCATCCAGCACTGCATTGTACACACGCAATCACTATCTGATCGCCACGAGAAATCACACGTACTTGTAGATCCTGACCACGTTGTCAGTGGCAGAGGCATTGCGCAGCGCCTCAAGAGCGGCCTTCTGCGCGTGCTCCCTCTGCTCAATGGCGTCCTGAACACAGCATAAAGAAACCAGTTCAGACAAAGACAAACATGACTCGATTCCATGGCAACGGGGTGCTACGTTGCTGCTCGATCTGATCATACCTTTCCAAGTAAACTGAGCTTCCCTGGCACCGGCACACGAGCAACCGTTGACGGTCTCTTCTTGGAGGACGTCGCCGAGCTGCCGAGCTCATCATCTGAAGGAGGCGAGGAGGGCTCTTCCTCCTTCGCCACTCTCCTCGTCGCCCGCGAGGCTGTACAGCTCACTGAGCTCTTCTCCTACACGGCATTGCAGCTCACTATCAGAAATCAAGATTGAATTTCACGTCTGAAAGTAATCAAATGCGCAATTTGCCCCCAACATTTTCAGTTGAGATTGACCGTACAGTGGGGAACGGGCTCTTGGGGATCCTGGGATGCTGGTCCCTGTCTGCTACGAAGCTCTTGCTCCTGGTTAGCAGTCTGGGCAGCACGCTGCTGCTCTTCCTCACCGACGCAGAGCTCAGCGCCGGCGACGCCGCGACGCCCCGCTCCCTCACAGGCGTCGCCGCGACCCCGCGCTCCCTCACAGGTGTCGCCGCGCCCACCCGCTCCCTGACCGGCGTCGACATGGCCGGGCGCTCCTTGACCGGCGTCTTTTCGGCGTCGAAGTTGAGCGTGGTGGGCTTGATGCTGGCGTTCTGCTCGGGGCCCCAGGACCCCCTGCGCGGCGCGGCAGATTTGGCCCTGGCGGCCGGGTCGGGCGTGCCGACGACGAGCGGGTGGCGGCCCGGGAGCGGCTTGGCGCCGACGATGACGGGGACCGGGGAGGCCGGGTCGAGGCGGTCGACGTGGACGAACTGGCCGAGGTGGAGCTTGTTGGAGAGGACGAGGTCGGCCTGCGCCAGCGGGAGCGTGGCGTAGATGGAGTGCGAGGCGTCGGAGACCTTGACGTAGAACTTGCCGTGCTTGGGGAACAGGTCCTTCTCGTCCAGCTCCGCCGGCACGATGTCCGTCACCTGCAGCACCGCCGTCCGGTGCTCGCCCACGGGCTTGGCGGCACCGGTCTTCATGCCGTCCAGGAGCTTGAGGAGGACGCCGGAAGACAGCGTCGTCATGTTTGAACTTTTGATCCGCGGCCGGCAGTCTCAACCTGGTGGTGGAAATCGATTAATCAGAACTCGAGAGAGAAATTAGAATCACAGCACATCTAGTTTCAGTTGATTGCAAAAAGAATTCCCCACGCGAACGCTGTTCTTGGCGAAATCGAACAGGGGGATTTTTTCCCCATTGCCACAAACAAGAGCAAGAATTTCAGTTTTGAGGTATCGTAGATCAAACGGAACTGCCCGATCGAATCGGAGCCAATTTTGCACCGAAAGAACTAGAATCGCGAGAATTCGACTCAAGGAAATCTGCCAGGACAGAATCAATCTTTGGAATCAAGAAGAACCCAGGCAAGGAATTATGAAAGACAAACCCCAAGAATCGGACCGACGGAACTGAGAAGCGATCCGAAAGCAGCGAGGAGAGATTGAGCTTACCTGGGGCGTGGGAAAGACAAGAAGGGAGCGCTCTCCCGGTGGCTGACGGCAAGCAATCGACCGATCGATCTCCAAGAAAATCCCAGGCGCGAGCGAGTGGTGGGTTAAGTGCGATCAAGCTGGGCGAGATGAACTTTGAGCTGTTTGTCCTGTCGCGGGTTTAGCAGCTGGGTTTGGTTGCGCCGCACTCGCCCCAACGGTAATCTACGAGGAGGGGGGAGGAGCGCGAGGTGAGAGAAGAGGAGGTGGGAAAGGGGGAGATCACGTGACATTTGGAACGTTGGCGAGCCCAACGGTCGACTGGGGTTGAGTGGAGGAGCGGTCCAGAAACGGGGCTGGGTTGGGTAGGGGCGCCGCCCCGCCGCTGCCTGCTGTTGCATTTTTGCTTTTGCGAAATGACGAAGCTACCCACGCCACGTCAGACAGTTTTAGTTCTCATAGGGAGCCACGTCGGACAGAAATATAGGTGTCCTCAAAAAACAACTGGATAAAGTGATGAAAAATAATACAAAATTCTGATAACGTAAACCAAGTAACAAGAAGTTGTTCTTGACTCCTTACAGTGTAACGGATAGCCAAAAGCAACTGTTAGTGAAAGAGATGGGACAACACGTGTTATATGAAGGGGATATGAGCTACTATCATTGATGGCTACCATGCACAGTATAACGCTATTGGGCCTGTTCGCTTCAGCTTATTTAGCCGGCTTATCAACCACCAAACAGTGTTTTCCTCTCACAACAAATCAGTCGTTTCAACTTTTCAGCCGGCTTATAAGTTGAAGCGAACGGACCCATTGTATGACTCTCCCTCACCAAACGAGTTCTTTCTTACCCACGCTCACATGGCTTAAATCACCTACTATGCACTCGTCATAGATTTGCTTACGTGAGTTCTATTTTCCCATCAACAATTGTGGCTCCATGCTTGAGCGTCTGTTGTCATCACACATTATGGCTCCATGATTGGAAGTTATGGGATCCGATCATCCATGTGTAACGAGATTTTGCATATTGGTAGGAGTCATAACCCATTCGCTATTCAAAGCGCATAGAGACAAACAAAATGTACCAAAATTGCCTTGGCGTGTAATTTGATGATACTGAAATGGGAGATTGGAAGTGCAAACTGGGTTTTTCCAAAAAAAAAAAGTGCAATCCGCAGCGAGGCTTTGTTTTTTGTTTTGTTTTTTTCGAGGAAGCGAGGCTTTGATTTGCGGGCCGCGTCCAGTCACGTCAACTGGGCCTGAGCGTGAGCGTGACTACGCGCTGCCCCGGTCTGTCTGTCTGGCTGGTCTGGCTGGTCACCAGCTTACCATTTCCTCCTCCATGCTGGGCTACACGTTCCAGTCAGTACACCCCTTGTTTGCAAGGGTGGGCTGGGTTGGGCCGAGTTGGGTGTGTGAGCCGAGCTTACACAAACAACTTCGTTTTACTCTCAAGATTTTTTTGGATATGGGCTTTTGGCCCCTTTTCTCTTGCTTACATCTTCCTCTAGTTGGGCCAAACGTCCGTACAAGGATCTGTTTGGAATGCAGGAATGCAAAATAGAGGAATGGGAGAAAATGTACGAACAAGATGCGGTGAAAAATGAAAAATTACAGGATGTCAAAACATAGGAATGGAAACTTTACGCTATTTGGATCGCAGGAAAATATAATAAGACCCTATCAGTGCTCATGAAACAAAATCCCACCATATCCATTTTAATTAAGCTAGATTTCCACGTTGATAAATGAGATTCTAGTTCCTTCCTTTTTTTTTCCCTCTCTTCCTATCGTTTCTTTCTTAATCCTCCATCCCCATCATTTTCTGTTTCTACGGCTCGCACACGCTATTCACTTGACCATAGAAGCAATGACAAGAGAATGCTAGCCTTAAGCCAAAGACTTTGGCAACAATAGTACGTGAAGTATTTTTTTTTTGATAATCACAACTGTGAAAGTGTTGGATGCAGCAATGACAGCTTCTAGCAAGTTGCAGGCAGCGCCAGCACAACGAATCACTCACAGGAAATTTTCCTTTAGGTTCTGGTGGATGCTTTTCTCCCTACGTTTTGTGGAGGAACAAGAGCCTTTCCTTTGGAATGTGAATCAACTTTCCTCCATTCCAAACAACAAAATGACAAAACTTTTCTAAGGAATGCATTCCTTTGTTTTCCTATGAAAATCCTCCATTCCAAACACACCCTAAGTTTATTTAACCTTTGGAGCTCGGAGTTTTAAGCCCAATCTCGGCCTATAGACATTTGGAGGACAGAAAGTCAACACATCATTCGTTTCTGTGCTCGTGGTCTTCACAACATTTGCTCCATTCCCCTATCTCTATCGCTCCCTGCCTCCCTCCATGGCTCCACCCAAACATGACAAAATTTGTCTAAAGAAAGCGAACGAAGTTATGCAAGTAGCAAAGTCGATTATTGTTTTCAAGAGTTCACACTATATGTATCAGGTATTGTTGTTTATTATTAGCACATCAGGCGCCTTTGGCACAAAAATAAATAAAATAAAATAAAATAGATTAGCACATCAGGCACGTGGTTATTAACTTATATACACAAGAGACAAGACTGCCTGAGAAGAGAGAGATACTAGGGATGGGACACGGCGGGTAGCTCGGTTTCCTGCTCGTGCACGGCGGCTGCAAAAAGGTCCACCGGCCAGGCGACGACCTACCGCTGCGTGAAGACGACGAACTAAGCAGCACGTGGGTACACAAAAAATGCTTGGAAGCTTTTTTTTTTTAAAAGTATAAAATATGCGTTTAATTTGGAAAAATGTTAGTGAAAGTGAAAGCGTGAAACAACTGCACGCGTTGTGATGATGGTTAGGCAGCTGATTTACCCAAGGAAAAGACAAGTGTAAGCTCAATCATGAAAGTTTTGTCCTGTCCCTCTCGATCAGGTAAAGGAAGCTACGGCGGCTACCGACCC
This sequence comes from Setaria italica, assembly GCF_000263155.2. Taxonomy (NCBI): domain Eukaryota; kingdom Viridiplantae; phylum Streptophyta; class Magnoliopsida; order Poales; family Poaceae; genus Setaria; species Setaria italica. The sequence continues at coordinate 6,302,713 of NC_028454.1, read as the reverse complement.
AAAATACAGGCAGGGGTCACTGACTCGTTGTTACGGTTCCAGACTTATTACATTAATCAGCACGGAACCCCTTTTCGATGAACGAGGTCGAGCGCCGATCCGTGGAATGTATAACCTGCACTCACAATTTCTTCATCAGAATCGTCTCACATGATATGCACTCATGATTTCAAACATCTGAACTCGTCTAGTTCGGCAGCACGGTCACGGGCCCAAACGAGCTCAAGCTTGTGTTACATTACATTAGCTCCAGAAAATGCTGCAACATGCAGGGCATCCAATTCCATGGTAAGTATCAGTAGTCCAGGAAGCTGAAAGCCTGAAACAGCCCCAGAACAGAGCCAAGATGCATGCTGCATGCACTGTAGTAGAGCACCGGCCGTTTCTAAGAGCTGAAAAAACCAAAAAACAAAAAGCAGTCTGCTTGCTTGCTCCTACATATGCACAACTGCAAAGAAACCAAGCTTCCCTTTCCATGGATCAGCCGGTTTATGGTTCCCTCTGCTACCTCGCACTCCGTCCGTCCTGACCTCGCCTACTACTCTAATACAGTCTTCCTTAGTACTGTCGCTGATCCTGAGGTCATTCATCATCAGACGAGGAGCAGCAGGTCCTGCAGCCTCTCGGAGACCCTGGCGGCGTCGAGCCCGATCCGCGGGCTGAGCGCCTGCGAGTGGACGGTGTAGAAGATTTTGTCCCCGACGACGGAGAAGCTGGCGCTGACGACCTCGGCGCCCTCCTGCTCCAGCACCGTGATCACCTCGTGCAGCTTGAACGGCCGCTCGGCCTCGCTGATGAGCACCACGTCCAGCGTCCCGTCCTGGTACCGCACCTCGATCACCGGCATCCGCACGCCGCCGGCACCGCCCCCCACAGGCGCGGCGGCAGCGCCGGCGCCCCCTTTGCCGCCGCCGCGGCCCTCCTTCCTACGCTTCAGCGCCTCGATCCGCTCCTTGAGCTGCTTGATGTACGCCGCCGCGCTGTCCAGCTGATCCAGCTGCGTCACCGTGTCCTGCGACAAACCCAACATACATTACCGTCAGTGACAACGATCCATTCACCCTTGCGAAAATCGGGTAAAATTAAAAAACTGCCGGTAAACGGATGTACTCCACTAATTTTCTGTTTCCATTTTTGCCCCAGCAATGGAGCACGTGGTGCGGGTGCTAAACTGTAAAAGCAGCCGCCGCGTCAGCGTCCAGCTACAGCTCATCCGACGGCGACTGTAGTTTTCCCTTGCGCACATGGCACGTTGGCACTCATTAAGGCCTGGTTTGGTTCCGGTGGCTTATTTTTAGCACCCGTCATATCGAATGTTTAGATACTAATTAGGAGTAATATAGACTAATTACAAAACCAATTGCACAAATGGACGCTAATTTGCGAGATGAATCTATTAAGCCTAATTAGTTCATGATTTGACAATGCGTTGCTACAATAAACATTTGCTAATGATGGATTAATTAGGTTTAATAGATTCATCTCGTCGTTTAACCTCCACTTACGTAATGGGTTTTGTAAATAGTCTACGTTTAATACTCCTAATTAGTATCTAAACATTCGATGTAACACATGTTAAAAATAAGTAAAGGAACCAAACGCCCGTCCATCCCAATCGCATGATGGCGCGGTAGGTGGCTTGGCGAGCTTGGAAACTCTGAATTATTGGGGAGTTGAGAAGAGCAGAACAGAGCAGAGCACGGAGGAGGCACAGACAAAAGTGATCTGTGGTGGGGTTGAGCCCAAGCCCTTTTGCCGGCTGAAGGATCGTTAAAAAAGAATCCGTTTTATTTGTGATGTAGTAGCACTCACTACAATAATCAGTGGAGTGGGGTATTATCCGATCGAAGAATCTGGTGATAGCAGCTTTGTATTGCCCACGAGTTCGTCGGAACCCAGCACGTGCCTATAAACTACTGAGACGTGACGTGTGACCCCGGAGCAACCGCGTCGCTGTCACGGGCAGGCCACCGATGGGCGGGCCCCGCCCCTCGTGGCGGCGACAGCGAGGAGGAGGGGGAGGAGACGCCAATGGATCGGATTGAATCCATGGCAGTTTGGCACGTGGGTGAACGAACAGAGAGCTCAGCGTTGGACGTGGGTGGGGCTAGGCTAGCGTTCTTCTGTGCGTTTTTCAGAAGAAAACGTGACTGCCCCGGTGGCTCGGGCTTTGGCTCGATGCGATGCCCGGGCCTGTCCGGGAGGGGGCAGGAATCACAGAAAGGAGCGGACAGCTCCACTGATCCAATCAGATCCAATCAAATCGAATCGGTGTGGCGATCACTCACTGAACCAGCACTGCTGCTTTATCTGTACTCAAACAATGAGCATCGGCCCCTTTTCATACCCTTTTTGTTTTACACACGTAGGCTATGATTTGATGTAATAAGTGTTTTCTACTCTCTGCCAAAAAAAAAATCAATTCTTGGCTTACTTTTGCAGTTACAAACACGAATGGCTTTGTCTCTTTTTTTTTTCCACCTATGAAGATTGATACAAATAGGTAATAGCGGATGGACTTAATTAGCAGTTGAAAGTTGAAGCATCCGATTGCTATTAAGAGAATTTAAACAACCCGTGGTAAGCTCCAGTCTTCAGGGGGGCACCGAATGCGACGTGACGAGAATTTTAACTGACCCAGTGGACTTGAGGTGAACGAGGACGTTTTACTGTGCACTCGTTCTCTAACCCTGTTAGCTGTCAGCAATTGATGTACACCACGCTTCAGTGATTTTTGTTTGTCCTTGTTACTATTTTTAACACAGATTTAGTACTGTTCAGTTGGCTTCTTGTTCTTCTCCATTTTTTTTTTCATTTTTGGCTAATATAATGCGTTTTGGGACATCAAACTAGTTCTAAATCTGGACACGGACGCAGCACACGTCGTGTTTCGGGATGAATCGAGGACGCCATTGACTCATTAAATCTGCTGTATCGGATTAAAGAGGAGGAGCGAGGGGGTTAATTTACCTTGTTGGGATTGGACGCCGATGCGGCCGCCTCCGAGAGCAGGGAGGCGTGCCTGGCGGCGGGCGGGATGAGGGAGGAGAGCTTGAGGCAGAGGCCCTTCATGTGCAGCCGCCGGTTCTTCTCCACGTCCTTCCTCTCCAGCTTGCACCCCCCGCCGCCGCCGCTGCTGTGCGTGTTCCCCTCCCCCGCGGCCGTGGCGCCAGCCGAGCTGCCCCCGCTGCTCTGCCTCCGGCTCTTCATCTCGATCTCGACGGGTTCAGTGTCTCCTCAGCTCAGTTCGCTGCTCCTCCGGCCGGCGCACAGCCTCGAGTCTCGAGACAGGATGCGCAGCGTCTGATAAACTGAGCTATGGAGTCCGAGCTGGTTGTCTTGGCCAGAGCTGTGGCTTGGCTGCTCATTTATACAGGAGGGAGGCGTGGGGTGCGGGGCGGGGCCGGGCGGATGAGAGATGAGATGGATGGGGGTGGACGGAGGAAGGAGACGAGGAGAAGAGGGCGATCCGCGCCGCCCACCGGCGCACCTACGGCGCGGATGGGCGCGCGCGCTTGGCGGTCAACTCGGCAGGAAAGGGCCGGTCGCGTCCCCGGGTGCGCGTTATCGTGTGGGGCCCGCGGGGAGCACTGTTGCTACTGCACGTTGCGGCACTGCTACGTGTGCCCGTGTTGCTTTCCGCGATGCGGCTGGGGAAATTCGCTTTGTTTTTTTTTTGGGAGATGGAATGGATGGGATCTCGGCGGAGTTGTCGCCGGGGAGGTTGGGGAATCGGAGCATTGATTGATGGATGAGAGCGATGATACGCACAGACGCACAGTGGAAACCGCGGTTTCAGGGAAGACCGGCTCCGGGGCTTTCACGCGCTGACCAGCTTTTTATTTTATTTTTTGTAAGGCTAATCCCAGTAAGAGTTTCATAGATATTTCGTGCATATTAAATACGGTGACACATCAACATATGTGATGACATGGCATGATAATTATGAAGTGAGAGAGGGAAGGAGTTTCATCAGGATGAAACTGTGTATACACTGTTTCCAAGACTATGAAAACTATTGAAACTTGCATTGGGGGCTATAGAGTTTCATTTCATCTAACCATATCCAATCACATGCGTCACAATTAAATATCATGGGCATCCTATGAAATCGTGAAATGAAACTGTGCACTGGGACTCCCTGTTTCATTCATGAGAATACACCTCATGGGATGATGTGGCATCCTTGGAAACAGTGCAATGAAACCTTGCCCTGGGACTAGCCTAAGAGGTCTCAGCAGGCGGTCAATCTGCATGGCTCGTCATGTTTATGCAGCGCCAAGCGAGGACGGGACACGGGTGATATTGGGATTTCCATGAACGCTAACCGCCCAATCTTATCTTATCTAGTATTCCCTCCGTTCCAAACTGTAGATCGTTTTGACTTTTCTAAGTTCATAAATATTATTATAAGCCTAGATATAGTGAATATTTAAATGCATAATAACACCTATGACAATCAAAACGGCATATAATTTGGAACGGAGGGAGTAGTTGATTGCTCAAAATATGGAAGCCACAATCATCCATCGGCGGATATTAGGAATCCACTCACCCAGTTCTTACCCCTGCTTTGGAGTATAATTGTAATTTTTTTCTTATTTTTTCAACTTAGTGAATTTGCCCTCACTATTCACAAGCCAATGCAATTTTGCCCTTAATCAATAGACAAAACATGGGCAAATACGCAAAGATCAAGAACAAAATCGCATTGACTTCTGAATAGTTAAGATCAAAATCACAAAGTTAAAAGAACGAGAGTAAAAATATAATTGCACTTCAAAGTAAGATTAAAAAGCTATCTAGTTAATTTTAATTCTAATTGATCTAAACATGTCTAGCTACTTCCTAATTAACAACTCAGCTCGACAGTCTTTTAGTCGAAAAATATAACTTACCTAGAAGGTCTCTGACTAACAGTATCAGTAAGTATATGTAATATTTTCAAAACAAATATAATAATATATTAAATGGAAAGAGCATATTATGAAACTATTTTTTATAATGAACGTGCTGGTTCTGTTGGTTTTCTTTTGATGCTACTCTTTACACTGCTTATTACTCTATCCTACCTACATGTTCCTTTTCGAGCTTCCTACCGTACGTGTCACATCAGTCACACTCAACGCCCGTGCGAATTAGTGCCACTAGTACTTGTTTAATGCGCCATTATCATGTTGCTTTTGTCTTCTCAGCGCCATCTCTGAGTCTGGGATAATAACAATAGCTGGATAAGCTAGTTGACAAAGAGATTCATGTTCGATGGAGCAAGTTGGTGAAATACATTATACTGGAATTTAGAAGTAATCAAAAGATGGACCCTTTTTATTGGTGTTCCTAGTGGAATCCAAAATGACAGTGAGAACTCCACCTTTGAGGATATATTCTTCTTTAAACCCTCTTTCTTTTTTTAGTTTATTTCACTTGGAGGGGCGTGATGATTTGCATACATAGCTCATTTGACATGTGTTATGTATCATTTCTTGTGATTGCATCTTCTCGTGGCCTAGAAAACAAGCCAAGTCGTAGCGTACTAGCGTGCTATATGCTTGTAGCCTTGTAGGATTGTAGATTTGTATCTCATTCGGTACAAAGCTAATTAGCTCGTCAGTGGCCTGCCACGTGTACATGCTTGACATTAACTCCATTTCAAATTATAAATTATTTTAACTTTTCTAAATTATTAAGCATCTAGATATAAAATATGTACCTCTAAATGTATAATAAAATTTACTAATCTAATAAATTCAAAACGAACTTGAAAAAACGGACTACAGCTCATGTGACGTAGCTAATCACCAAGGGCAGTTGCAGTACGTGTTGTCAGAGACGCAAAGGGCTAATATTTTGGCATTATGTATCCTGCCAGATCGAATTCGTCCATCATCAAAAGGCGCGTCTGCAACGCCCGACGAACCGCGTAGACGCGTGTCACGATCCAAGTAACAGTGTAAAAAGCAATCACTGCTATGCTGAGGGGCCCACCAGTATCAAGTACGGTATGCCGTGGATGCTTTTGACTTTGGATGGAAGGAGAGGGAGGAGAGAATACAATAACGCAAGCAAGCGCAATACTATACGACAATTTTGTAGCGTCAACGATCGATTGTTGTAGAAGCTCAAATTAATAGTCACGCGTTTTTCTTGCATTCACACTTTGCTCCGTTTTCCTTTCTTGAGCGAGATGATTCTCCCGGCACACAGGTGGGACAGGCCTACTAGGGTATCGATAATTTTTACACTATTCGTTTTAACTTTTTTAACATAATTTTCCTAGTAATTTAGGACAGAGTGAACAATATAACAAGAGTCGGTAGGATCAAGTCGTACAAACTATTGAAGAAAAGTGCATATGTCACGTGACAAGCTTACGCAACAATTTAAAATATATTAGCTCCAAGTGCGCCTGAGGCAGGATGTGTTTAGAACAGACAAATTAAGTTTAATAATAGGTTGTCTTAAACGTCATATATCTAGAGGAAATAAAGAATGTATCAGTGAATAAAGAAAACAAAGTAATGGATTGATGACAAGCTAGGATCCACGAGACAACTCAGCACGCGTGTCTGCTCATGCCGTAGATATCTGTTCCTTATGTACTCACTCCGTTGTCGATCGTTTTAGTTTTTCTATAGATATATATGCACATAGAAATTGCTAAAACGACCTACAATTTAGAATAGAAGGAAAATATGTCAACTTACAGTTTAGGTAGGCACCTATTATACTTTGAGACTGTTCAGACTATAGGCTGCTTGTTGCCATCCACAGCACGCCACACCTAGGTACCCGTGCCACAGCACAATATGTCGTACTACAGTTAGGGGGCGTCTGGTTCCCTTTGCTTATTTTTAGCAAGTGTCACATCAAATGTTTAGATACTAATTAGGAGTATTAAACGTAGGCTATTTACAAAACCCATTACATAAGTGGAGGCTAAACGGCGAGACGAACCTAT
>NC_028454.1:6244527-6295655 GCF_000263155.2 Setaria italica | reverse complement strand
TATGTAATGAATCTTCGTAAATGGCCCCCGCTTAATCCTCCTAATTAGTATCTAAACATTTGATGTGACGGAAGCAACCGAACCAAACCAGGCCTTAATAGCATTTGCTACGGCAGGCTGTGGCACCTGGAAAGCCCGCCACAGGTTGTGGCGCGGGCCTGCATAGCGTGGCCAGACACACCCTACAACCATATTTTTTCAAAGCTGACCATGGGGATGTTTGAATACTAGGTGCTAAACTTTAGCAGTGTCACATCGGATGTTTGGATGCTAATTAGGAGGACTAAACATGAGCTAATTATAAAACTAATTGTAGAACCCCTGTGCTAATTCGCGAGACGAATCTATTAAGCCTAATTAATCCATCATTAGCAAATGGTTACTGTAGCACCACATTGTCAAATTATGGACTAATTAGGCTTAATAGATTCGTCTTGTGAATTAGACTCCATCTGTGCAATTAGTTTTATAATTAATCTATATTTAATACTCCTAATTAGCATCAAACATCCGAATTATTGTAGCTGTGCTCCATGGCACCATATCTGTAAGCGCCTGCTCGGTGCAACGGACAAGTAAACACATTTGTTTTATCTAGAAAATGCAATGCAAGCCACCGGGTCGACACGTGCATAAGGCGCAAACATACGTGGCGTATTAATTTATATATACGCTTTTGCTTGCTGTTGACACCTCCTTAACATCAGCTACCAAAATTGCGAGTTACGCAAACGGACACCTGGTCAGCCTACAAATGCAAGATACGGAGTATATCTTTTGTACTACTAGCATAATATTTATAAATTCAAATCAATTATGGTGAAAAAGACACATGGTATATGAAATGAAATGGGAGGCGCACAAGAGCCGCCGCGTGCAGGTGTTATGTTAGCCAGTATCGACAACTGACAAGTTAACAAGTGGAATACAGAAGTCAGACTACGACATAGCACTCGGATGGATTGCTCCGGCTACAAACTACTACTCCAAACAACATTATTACGACATAGTACGAAATTAGATGGGTAGTTTGGTCAATATATAGTCGAAAATTAAAACAAGTTAAACTAGGTTTGACATTAAATAAGTTAGATTACACTCTGTCCATTTCAAATTATAGGTTATTTTAATTTTTTTTAATTTGTTATGGAACTAAAGAAATTAAAATAACCTATAACTAAAGAAATTAAAATAATTTATAATTTGGAACGGAGAGAGTACGACGGTGGCATGGGCGACATGTCGTGCATGCTATTCCACAGGTATAGCGTGCATCGGTCATCGATCGACGTCAGTCGAGGCTCAAATCCGCGTCCTCCTGCGTTCACAGTTGCCTCTTTGTTTGAGCGAGAGATCTGATTATTTTTACACAGCCGGCGCCGTTGACAAGCTAGCAGGGACGGCCAGGTCAAAGCCTTTTAAACATACTCCGTGTATATATATGAAACAAGTTTAAATATTTAGCTCCGTGCGTCCCAGCGCAATTTAGATATTTGCATAGGTTCGTCTTGTATAGGTACGGAGCCATGAGTTCAGAGCTGAGCCCGACCCTCGGATTATCTTCAGTCCACTAGCAGCAGCACATGCTCTTATATATATATATATATATATATTCCCAACAACATCAATGGAACATGATAAAAGTGACGCATTCAGGCATCAGGCCAAGACCGATCGAGTTGAGGGTGCCTCTCTTCCCATGCACGTGACATAAATTAAATCTAAGCGGCTATTATTTTATCTGTATGTTTTGTCTGGCGATTCATACCTCCTTCAGTCCTTGGCATGGACACCTGGTCAGAGGGAAAAAAAAAAACCCCTCCTTGCACCAGAAAACCGTGGTGCAATGACACGGTGAAAACGACACAAACTATGTGAAAATCTTGCAGGTGCACGAGAGCAGCCGGATAGGTTTTACTTTACGGTACTGGGTTATATAATTGAGAACGGGTAAAGATGCATTATGTAGGTACTAATAATTCAATAAAATAAATAAGTGTAAAGATACGGCAGATAGCGATTGGTAGGGATTAGCCCATCCAGCCAGTACCAACAATGCTGGTGGGTTGTTTTTTTTTTGTGAAAAACAATGCTATGGATGAGGGCCGTCTATCTTCTCGGCCCAGGAACCATGCTGGCTGGTTGCTGCTGGGGAAAAAAAAAAAATGAAAATGCATAGGTGGGCCCAACAGCGATACATGTCGAGCACGTTTTACGTGCTACTCTTGTACTCTTGTAGCTCATACAGTTGCTGCTGGGGGACCAAAATGAAAATGCATAGGTGGGCCCAACAGCGATACCTGTTGAGCACGTTTTACGTGCTACTCTTGTACTCTTGTAGCTCATACAGTCTCAGAAGCAGAGAGGAACCGAGGAAGCTCAATCCTCTTGGTGCCCCAGAGATTAGAAAATAAGGTCTTGCTCACGAACTCTCTCTCGACCAGACATGAATTGAAGGAAGAAGATAGTAGCTTTAGGTAAAGGTTCAGATTTTTGTTAAACATATTTGTTTCTAATAAAGTCATCATAACTAACTAATAAAATCTTTTCTTTTTCTTTTTTTCAAAGAAGTGGGACGGGGCACACACTGAGACACACACGTACACTCGGACAATGCCGGTCAGAGTATAATTTAGTTAATTCGGGGACACACCCAAACACAATGATAATAGCTGATCCCTGATCAGATGGTCGCGAATTGAGCATTGCGCAGGTAGGTTAGGTTTCTTATGGTGGAATCTATCCACCAAGTTTGAGTTCTTAGGTATTTGATCATTTTTTAATTTATTTTAATAATTAATTTCAATATAGTAGACGATTTGACTTAGCCGTCTACCGTGATTCTGTCAATCTCAAAATCAATTAGCTTATTCTATTCTTAAATGCTGATAAGATGGCCCGACAACTAAATTCAGGCTAACCTAAATCAACTAATTCAATGAGAATCACGTCATCGTTAACGAGATGGTGCCTCTTTTCACAACTGGAGACATTTTTCATACATGAATACATACTCACTCCATCCCCAAATAAGTATTTTTTTAGCATTCAAATTTTGTCCCAAAAGAAGCAAAATTAGGCTATAGTGACACTCATCTAAATTAAAAAAACATTCAATCAGTAACAGATGAACGTATGGATATGTGTATGGAGCCAATCAATCGATACTATTTTTCTAATTCCTATGCATGCATATATATTCTGAATCTAGAGAACCAAACGGATTGCGTGGCTTTCGATCACAACTACATTAGTAATTAGTGGCAACATAGTTATTTTTATAACTACTAAGGACAGTCTCAATGGAGTTTCATATAAAAAATTTCATGGGTATTAAATTATATGTTATATCAATAATTTTGCAGATTTGGTAAGGTTATTATGAGAAAATATGATAGGGCAGTTTCATCCATGTGACATCAGGCCCTGTTTGGTAGGGCTTCACCTGATTCTGATTCTCTATGTGGGCTGAGAAGTGATTCTATGGCTGGAAGTGATTCTTTTTTATAGAATTTATGACTAAAGGATTTCTGTGTGAGAAGTGAATCAGGAGAAACTAGTTTTTCAGCTCAAGGCCCCTCAGTTCATTTTTGAGAAAATTACTTCACAAAATTAGCATGGAATCACTCCTACTTGGAAAACTGTTTGGTGGAGCTCCTCTTGAATTCAGGCTAGAAGTTGCTCTGTGAGCTCTGCCAAATGCAGCTCAAGTAGGCTTAGTTACCAACAAAGCAGCTTAGGTAACAACACATGAAACTGTGCACTCATACTGATCTAATATTTCTAAAATTTAATATTTATTTTGAGACAGAGGGAGTATTATTGGTGTTTCGCAACCGTTTACGTGGCTTTGAACAGCTCTAAGCCCCTAACCCGCGATGGCAAGACGCCGTGCCTGCTAGCTGCCCAAAGTTGACTAAAATAAACCGCACATGTGTTGAAAGGTACAGTACAAGGAGGGGAAGAGAAGCATCAAGTTAGTGACTCCGCGCAGCTACTGCCTACTGGCACATCATCATTTTTAGACCCCATTTTCTTCCACTGACTTATTTTTAGCACCTATCACATCGAATGTTTAGATACTAATTAGGAGTATTAAACGTAGACTATTTACAAAACCCATTACATAAGATGAATCTAAACGGCGAGACAAATCTATTAAGCCTAATTAGTCCATGATTTGACAATGTGTTGCTACAGTAAATATTTGCTAATGATGGATTAATTAGGCGTAATTAGGCTTAATAGATTCGTCTCGCCGTTTAGATTCGTCTTATGTAATGGGTTTTGCAAATAGTCTACGTTTAATACTCCTAATTAGTCTCTAAACATTCGATGTGACACGTGCTAAAAATAAGTCAGTGGAAGAAAACGCCCCCTTAATTTTCTCAGAAGTCGTCAGAACTAATTGGTCACGTCGTTGGACTTTAGGGGGTGTTTGATACGAGGTACTAAACTTTATGAAGATCATATCGGATGCTTGGACGCTAATTAGGAGGACTAAATATGAGCTAATTATAAAACTAACTGCAGAACCCCTATACTATACTAATTCGCGAGACGAATCTATTAAGCCTAATTAATCTATCATTAGCAAATGGTTACTGTAGCACGACATTGTCAAATCATGGACTGATTAGGCTTAATAGATTCTTCTCGCGAATTAGACTCCATCTGTGCAATTAGTTTTGTAATTAGACTATATTTAATACTCATAATTAGTATCTAAACATTCGATGTGACAGGATGTGACAGGTAGGAGGGTGTATCCAAACACCCCCTTAATCAATACTCCCTCCATCCTAAATTATAAGTCATTCTAAGAATCTTGGAGAGTCAAAGCATCTTAAGTTTGACCAAAATTATAGAGAAAATTATAAAGATTTATGACATCAAATAGGTATACTATGAAAATATAATTGATGAAGAATCTAATGATACTTAGATGACATCATAAATGTTATTATATTATTATATAAATTTGGTCAAACTTGAGATACTTTGACTCTCCAAGATTCTTGGAATGGCTTATAATTTGGGATGGATGAGTACTGTAGTAGGCATGCTAGAATTCCGAGAAACTTTACACTAATGCGTCACGCGTGTGAGCAAATTAAAATGAGACCGGGGGAGGGATTAGCGAGGAATGGATGAGGATTTGCATGCACGCAGCAGGTGATCACGAGGCTGTTGTGACTTGTGAGGACGTGCACACAGGACCGGATCGTGCGTGACAAGTGACGACGTGACGAGACACCAAACAAAAATTCAAAAGTTTAGGGGGTGTTTGGATACGAGGTGTTAAACTTTAACAGTGTCACATCGAATGTTCGGATGCTAATTAGGAGAACTAAATATGAGCTAATTGTAAAACTAATTGCAGAACCCTATGCTAATTCACGAGACGAATCTATTAAGCCTAATTAATCCATCATTAGCAAATGGTTACTGTAGCACCACATTGTCAAATCATGTACTAATTAGGCTTAATAGATTCGTCTCGCGAATTACACTCCATCTGTGCAATTAGTTTTGTAATTAACCTATGTTTAATACTCCTAATTAGCATTCAAACATCCGATGTGACGTGTGTTAAACTTTTAACACTGGTGAGCCAAACAGGCCCTATTAAAGCACGCGGTCGCTGTTAGGAGATCTGATCCTACAGGCCAGGTGGCGCGCCATGAATCATCTCGTTGGCTGAGTACTGTCACTGTCACTTTAGAGGCAAGCGAGAGTGCGCTGCCAGACTGTAAAAGCCAAGCTCTATCATTCATGATTCATTTGAAGGGTGAGCCATGCATATCGCTAGGCGCAAGTACCGTGCCTCGCCCGACCCTAATTTACTCAGCTGAAACGAAGTACTCAGCTAATAGCTCCTTGATCAGAGTATTATTGCACTGATGTCTGGTAACACATTTCAAGAATCCAGTTAAAATGGACAAAATATAGGTAAACTGTCGACGAAATTAAATTACATGCATGGGTGATGGAACCAAATATAAGAAAAAAATCTTCACAAAAAATATAAGAAATAATTATGGAAGCGTATGTAGGACACAAGTCGCAGATCTTTTCAGTTGGTCATGATTGAACCGACGGCTGCGTTTGTTTTTTCTCCTCTTTCTTTTAAAAAATCAAGTAAGTATTTCCTTTTCCTTTCACAATCGAAATATTCGTTTACTAGAAAACTGGAGCAAACAAGCTTGTAATTTTTTGTGGCTAAAACAAACAGCAAACTTTTGAAAATTGCCTGGTGAACTATTAGATAATATTTATTTTTGTACATCGTGTTGGGACATACTCCCTCCATTCCAAATTATAAGTCATTCCAAGAATCTTGGAGAGTCAAAGCATCTCAAGTTTGATCAAAATTATAGAGAAAATTATAAAGATTTATGACATCAAATAGGTATACTATAAAAATATAGTTGATGAAGAATCTAATGATACTTAGTTGACATCATAAATATTATTATGTTATCATATAAATTTGGTCAAACTTGAGATACTTTGACTCTCCAAGATTCTTGAAATGACTTACAATTTGGGATGGAGGAAGTAGATATGGAAAAATGTTCGGTAATAGATACAGAGCTCCGTTGGTTTTCTACTTTTGCAATATGTAATCCATATCATATCAATGCTCTTAGTCTTTCAGAAACTCTTGAAACCTCTATGCCGATTCTTGGGCTAAAGGCCTGCATGCAGTTACACAAAGGAAGGATGAAGTGAGTTATAAATGTATATCAGACGGCAGGCATGCATGCAAGCTTCTAGCCGCAGATATAGCACCACAGTTTTTACTTACTGCAAAAAGGAGAAAACATCCATCTTGCACACGCGTGATTATTTATCGACACTTCAGAAACCCTATTATCAAATATTATGTGCTTTTGTAAACTGCATTTATTTTGATTTACAGGTGGCTGGCAACTTTTGAATAATTTTAGTAAAGAAAAAAATTCTTTGGAAGAAAAAAAGGGATGCACAAATCAACAGAAAGAGAAAGTAATTAGTTAAATCATGGGTGCTCCCTATTTATCAAATCTTATGATGTGTTTCGCTAAAAAAATTTGAAGAGGCAGGAAATGGCAAGAACGGATGTGTGGATCAAAATTTTCGCAATGAGCTGATCAGAAAAGTAAAGCCTTCTGGAAGAATCGTGGTCACCTCTAAAATACTAAAATGCTAGGGAAAAGATGTCGTTAGTAATGACAAGAACAACGAATGGTGCACATATAATTGGCGGGTCTATCTCATGTGTTTTCCGATACCCCCTTTCCTAGAGGAAATACCCTCTGCAAAGGCTCAGGTTCATGTTAACTTTTTTAGGGCAATGTTTGCAACACCAATATTCTGCATGATCATTGTACTACAGCTCCTTCCATATTTCGTTTTATTAAAATAAACCTTTGAATAATTATTTTGTCAATACATTATTTACATATTATAGTATTATTAAGCACTAATGCGAATTTAGTATTGTTGAACCTTATAAAATATAGTAACTGTTGTCATACAACTATCCTGATGGAAGCAAAAAGACACATTAACTGAAGCGACGGAGTAGTTGCCTGAAAACTTTATGAATATACTAGTGGCGCCTTTAGGCTTTCCAACAGGCACCGGAACTGGAAGCGTCCACTACTAATTAACTGTTCCTGAAAAAGTTGATTACCTACTATACGTTGGAAGCTATAAACTAATCACAACGATGTGCATCTGCAAGAGTCGAGAGACCTCTGTCCTATCTGATATACCAAATTAAAGTATGCATAGATTGAATACCCATTAGAGAATTGTCGCGTACCCGGCAGTGGATGGTGTGGAAGACTTTGCGGTCGGCGACGGAGAGGTTAGCGTTGATGATCTCGGCGCCTTCTTCCTCCAGCACGGTGACCACCTCGTGCAGCTTGAATGACCGCTCCACGCCGCTGACGAGCACCACGTCCAGGCTCGACCCGTCGTCATGGCGGTGCAGAACCTCCACCACTGGCGCCTCCTCGGCGGCTTCCTCCGACCTCGCACCGCCACCGCCGCTCATCACCGTCGCCGCCGATGTTGAGGCGGCGCTACCTCCTCCTCCTCCTCTCATGGCAGCGGCCATGAGCTGTGCAGAGCTCCTCTTCTGCTGCAGGTCGTCTACCCTTTCCTTGAGCTTCTTGATGTACGCCGCTGCTTCATTCAAGCTACCCACCTGGGTCATAGCATCCTGTACTTATATTATACATGCACACAATTATTAGTTCTATCTATCTGAATTGATTTTTTTACCGACCAAAATCTCAACCTAATAGAAAGAAAAAACTAGTGCAACATGACATGCATGTATGTAAAACAAATTTGTCGGTTCCAAGAGCGAAGCATTGTTGTTGACTTGTTGATGACAGCAATATTCTCGAAGAAAATTACAAAAATGTCCGCTTAGAATCCAATAGCTTTCAACAATAATATTAGCGAGAGGGAGGACTGATGTGTAACAACAACAATTGTCGTAATAACCACCAACACTACTCGTTACACTTCAATATGAACGTAGTAAAACGCCGATGAATAGAAAAATTCAGCGTCAGAACAAAGTCACCACACACACTTACTCTGGGGAAGTGTTCTCTGGGGATGAGGGAGGCGAGCTTGACGCAGAGGCTCTTCATGTGCTGCCTCCTCCTCCTCTCGATCTCCTTCCTCGCCACCGCCGAAGCGCCGCTGCTGTTGCTCGTGCTGCTTCTTCTACCTGCCGTTGCAGTATCGCTGCTCCTGCTCTTCTTCGCGCCCATCTCCATAGATCCCTCCTTCCCAAACCCTCTCAATAATCTCAGTTTCTCCCTTTAAATCTGTGCCAGATCAGCACGACTGAGATGTATAAGAACTAAGGAGAGGCGAAAGTGGCCACCCGGCCGGTCTGAAAATTAAGGGCCAGCAAACTGAAGGGACATGCATGCAGAAGCAGGCTAGTTGTTCATCAGAATGGACCAGGGATATATATATATATATATATATATATATATATATAATTAACACATGAGTTGCGACATACATGTATGAACATATGGGATCGGAACACATGGACGTAGACGCAGCTCCCAGGAAAGTTGGAGAAGAAGGAAGAAGAACAAGTGGCCGAGCTAAGCTAGCTCAACTAACGGTGGAGCCAGATATATAGCCGGCGTACAGCGAGCTACTGCCATAGAGTAAAGGAGATGTATGTGTGTGCTGTGGGCTCCATGCACGCTTCAGCCTTGGGTATGCATATTAAAAGAGTTATGCATGTGCGGCTCGCAATGCTGCATGTGTGTACACAGATTGGGAACGTTCACCAGCCGCAAGCAAGCTGACAAGCTAGACCTAGCTAATGCTCCCATCAATATACGTAAGGTGCGTATGTTTTAGGCGAAAACTTTCAAAACTCGTTTTCCTTCGGTCGGGAAAACATGACACTAGTTACCGACCGTATTATGATGAAGGTGTCACTAGTAATTTGTTAGTCTGGATTTGCCACGTACTATACCCGTGGGCATCCAATACTTTTCGAATGTCATTATCTTCATTTATCTTTTTACATCATGTAATAAACCAATAATAGAGTAAATCTTGAACACTTTATGTCTATGGATAGATGTGGACCATAAGCCCCATGCATGCTACTTTACATTTTCACTATTTTTTTATATTCTCAGTCCATCCACCCATTATTTCACATATTTTTCTACTTTTTCTTTGAAACATAGCACAGATGCGGACACTCACAAACATGCATGCACACTCACTCCTATAAATACATGCACACAATCCTACCTCTATGAGCACACCTGATCGAGAGATTGGCCCGGTAAACTTGAGATTGATAAAGTCACCACTGGTGCAACACTGTCGACAAGCATGTCATCTACTATGAAAGAGTAGTGCCGTTTAAATCTTGGAATAAATCCTGAAAAATACTAACACCCATGTCGAGTTGAGGACTCAAACCTGGGTAGGCAAGTTTCACCATAAAGAACCATACCTTTCTACTCTTATTATCATGTATTCATAAACTACAAAATTGATTTTTGCAGGTGAGTAGTAACCTGTTTATATAGCTGTTTAGCCACCCCCTATGATTGAACTCAAGTAGAAATCGTCAAGTTGTTCATGCGCAAAAACAAATACCTCCCATGGAAAAAGGTTACCACCATAAGTGATCCCTTGAGTGGACCGCGCGTTATAGGCGCAAAAAAAAAGATACCTAAGGCTAATCCCAATGAAAATTTCATAGAGGTTTCATGCACATTAAATACGGTGACACATCAGCATATGTGATGATATGGTATGGTAATTATGAAGTGAGCGAGGGAAAGAGTTTTATTAGGATGAAACTGTGTATGCACTATTTTCAAGACTATGAAACTTGTTGAAACTTGCATTAGGGGTTATAGAGTTTCATTTCGTCTGACCATATCCAATCACATGCCTTACAATTAAATGGTATGGGCAGCCTATGAAATCGTAAAATGAAACTCTCCATTGAGGGGTATTGTTTCATTCATCAACTCAAACGTGTTTTGATGAAACTCACCACTGGAAAATAGCCTAACACCCGTTGAGCTGTCCATGCGCACAAAGACACAACTCATGCATTTTTTTCCGTGCGAAATACACATTTCCAAATTGCGGGTCCTTCTTACCATCCTAGAGGTGGTTCACATCGGGCAATAGCATAAGCTTTTCTTTCCAACCTTGTGAAAAATGATGTCTAGATTTGGTTCACATTTGGCAAGGAGCTGCCTCTGAAAATAGCTCCATTTCCTCTCAAATTTTTTTTTTGTAGAGCTCTCTAATTAAGTTGAGTTTGACAGTGAAATACCGTTCTAGTAAAATTTATAAAAATGTTTACAAGCCGTTTTATTGAATATGGAATGCACACCCTTGTGTGGCATATATATCACCCTAGATGTATCAGTGGTGTAGGTTAAATCTTCACTAGTCCTACAAAAAATTACAAATACTATTTTATAAATTGAAGTAGAGATAGGAAAGGACATGATATATCCCTGTGTAACACGCTCGGCGCTCGGCTTGCGTAGCGCCGGTGACGCAAGCCAGTGTGACGTACAAATGCCGGCCGGTCGGCGCCCATTTATTGCAGCAAAGATAAAGCAAAAGTTCTTGCCTGTGCGATCGCGCGTCAGGCTCATAATCCGTAATGGATCTGCCTTGGTCGCTCGGTCAGTCCCTTCTCGTCGGGTCGCAGTCGACACCTCACGCACCAGACAGACTCGCAGCAAGTTAGCTAGCTGCCAGTCACCAAGCGCCACCGAACTTTTATTTACCTAGGTTTGGATCCTGAAGCTAAAGTTTAGTCCGTGTCACATCGGATATTCGGATGCTAATTAGGAGGACTAAACATGAGCTA
Organism: Setaria italica; assembly: GCF_000263155.2. NCBI lineage: Eukaryota > Viridiplantae > Streptophyta > Magnoliopsida > Poales > Poaceae > Setaria > Setaria italica. Next base: position 6,284,260 of record NC_028454.1, on the reverse strand, counting down.
ATTACAAAACTAATTGCAGAACCCCTAGGCTAAATCGCGAGACGAATCTATTAAGCCTAATTAATCTATCATTAGCGAATGTTTACTGTAGCACCATATTGTCAAATCATGGACTAATTAGGCTTAATGGATTCATCTCGCGATTTAGCCTAGGGGTTGTGAAATTGGTTTTGTAATTAGCCTATGTTTAATACTTCTAATTAGTGTCCAAATTTCGATGTGACAGGGGCTAAAGTTTAGCTCGGGGATCCAAACACCCCCTTAGACGACGACGGAACGAAGGCGGCATGGTGCCGGAAGAAAATATCTCGAGGTGTAGATAGAAAATTTTTTAGCTGGTTACCGCTCTCCTCTTATATTAGCTTTCTCCGGAGGCCGGCCACATCAACCGAAACCAGTAAAGCGACAGAATAAGCACGCGAGGGACGGATAGATAGATACCAGTATAGATACAAATATAGATAAATAAATATATATATGTTGTCTGGTTTCATGTATATCCGACTCGACTTGTGAGACTCAGGTCAAATTAAACTCCTAGTGCGTGCTCGCATGGTACTAGATTCGCCCTGAATGTCTCAAGTTTCGAATTTCAAAAATGAAATTTCTCAAAAACCATAAAGAAAGAACTTGAGTGCGGTTGCATGAAAGTTGCTTTGGAAAACCCCAGCAGCTACTAGCTCCTACACCATGTGAAGCTGGAGAGTAGTGAGGACCTAGCTAACTAGCAGACATCCAGACATGACAAAAGGAATAAATTAAATGTTTTCTGCAGTGGATCTCGATCGACTTGGCTCGTGACTTCGATGCATGCACGCATTCTTTTTATGGCCATGTCTCCTCTAACCAGGTATGGATCACACATTGCACTTGAAGCAGCCTGAGGCTTCAGGGTCTCGCAAGCAGACGTTATCCAGTAAGGACCATGCAGTGTGTGTCTGTGTGAGTAGCTATATTGTGTGGTCCAGTCCAGCAGGCCACAAGGCATGCACATTTGCCTTTCCGCGTATGCCAGTGCTAGCAGACAATGTTCGTGGCTTATCCTTACGGGTTGTGTTCTTGGGACCAACACGAACAGTGCATGGACGTGCATGCAGTACCCGAGAGCAATAATGTTGCACTCCTAGCTACTCCTTCCATCCCAAATTATAAATCGTTTTAGGTTCTCTAGGTTCTACATTTAACTGTGCATCTAGATGTAATATATATGTTGGTGAATAGGAAAATTTATGAATTAAAAAGTTAAAATGACTTATAATTTGGAACAGAGGAAGTATATTACAACCGCGTTCACAGAAATATAATGGGCGAGGGTGACGTGATACGCCATAAGAGAGTGGCAATATTTTCCCAGCAGTTTTTATTTTGAAATGGCCGACAATGTCTAGTCTTGTTATCTACCGTAATTTTTAGTAACAGTCTGTTGGAAATGACATTGGCAATTTGTCGACATTATCCCTCCATTCTCTTTTTTCATTCTCTTTTGATAGGTATATCTCCAAAATTCAGATTTTTACAAATGATAGTTCTATTTGCCAACAATGTGGGCCGCGGTAATAAATGGGAGTCATTGCATCAACCATTGAAGGATTAATGAAAAAATTATTTGCATCAATTAGATGATAAGTAGAGTTATTTTTCTTAATCATTGTATCAAGGTGAAATATCCCTATCAAAAGCCGAACACTAGAGAACTGTGAGTCACTTATAAAATAAGTGCTGGAAAAGATTGGAATTGTTGTCGTATTCACGACAACACAATTGCGGATTCAAAATCCACACAGGTCTCCTTGAATTAAACTTTGTTGCACAGGTGCACTGTGGGTTAAATCGTACGGAGTAAGTTCGTAACGGGATGTAGTACGTGTACCGAAATAGTCTCATGCAAATAATATTCAATTCATAGAGGATTTATGACCCACGTACACTTTTGCGTTACCGTTCTTTCTACAACTACTTCTTTCTGTCCTTTTCTTATCGTTCTTGCACATTGACGCGGTGCTTAATGCATGCATTAATCACTGTTGCATAAATATTATCACTGCTGCTTCGTAACTCCTCATCACCATCGTTATTGGCAACTTCTATCGTTATTACTGCCGGTTCCGAATCATGACCTCAAGGCTCGTGCCTTCTCATCATCTCAGCTACGCAACAACTTTGATTTATAGCAGACGATTAATTTTTTAATATAACATGTACAAATTTTATTTTGCATACTGACACTCTAAATTATCTTAAAATAGAAACTTTGTTAACTACAAAGTTGCAGATCTCGTTGAGTACAATAACTTTAAGGTTGATCTTATTTCCATCTGAGGTCGTCTGATAGGTCAGAGGACTTGTATCAAATAAAAAAGTTATCGGCTATAAAGTTTTAGATCTCGTCAAGTTCTATAATTTTAATATAATATTTGTGCATCTGAGTTCATATGTAAAATTATATTTTTTTTCTACAATTGGATAGATTTTCACCGCTGGGTCTAGCCATGACATGACAGTGAAAATAGCACTTACTTTCACTGCGTGGCTGGACCCAGCAGTAAAACCCACCTATCTCCGCCGGTTTGGTTTATCATTCCTTGTTATTATAACAAATCGTGCCAATTTCAAAGCAACGTGTCAGTGAACCTGGGTACATTTCATTTTGCAGACCACAAAGGCAGGCTGCATGTATTTAAAATAGACCCATGCCTCAGCGAACCTGGGTATGTTTCATCTCGCCGACCAGAGTGACGGGCTGCGAGTATGTGTAATATATAGGCCCACGCACGGTTGCATTTCATCTAAAACTAGAGAGCAAAATACAGATAAAATCGATACAGTTTCAATAAATTATTTTTTTTAGATGCAACCTTGGCCATTTGGGGTTTGTGCTAGCATGCGGATTCTGCTATGGACCTGTCTTATCCTACAGTTTACGTTCTTTCACTTAATTTCATATGCCGGAATCATGTTGTGCGAAACTATGTTGCCCTTGGCAGGCCATTTTGCCACGCATCTAACATGAGGTAGACGTGCAGTGATATCATGCATGCACTCTGTGCGTGGCATTGGTGCTTTGATTGCTTGTGACAGAGGCAGGGCTAGGCATCGTGCCTTCGATGAGCATATATATATAGGATACTCCTGTTTTTTTTGTTGTCTTGAACAACGTGCACACATGTACCCTTCGTTTATTTTAGAGGGCCGCGATTTTTGTGACATGTGAAAGACTGCAGATTCTGGTCTAGAATTGTGGCAGGCGACTTGATCAGTATAGGCTTTCATATTCTGAGCATCTGATCGTAGTTTCATGGATACTGTAATCTCATGCACTAGGACATGGTGCTTTTTAATAAGAGTGGCCAGGCAGTGTATTAGCTCATTAGTTGCGCATCTTGCATTGTGACTTGTGGTGGTAGGCGAGCTCATCGGTTTGTGCCTTGTGATAGGTGATCTCGTTGCTTACGCATCTTGGTTATACGTTATGATCACTGTTGTGGTCATTGTAATCTTGGTGGTTCTATTGGTTTATTTGTGTAGGAGGATGGCTAGGCAAACGAACGGAGCATGCAACTTGGAGGTCATCCCACCTCCACAACAGCTAGACTTCGTCGATCCGTATGATGAGTAAACATGGATCAAGCAGAGCAGGATGAAACAGGGGAGTTGAAGAAATCTGTGTTGGCTTGGCTGCAGGAAGGACGGTAACTTTGTTTGCCCTTTCTACAACCTTGCCGCTGGAGGTGGGGTATTGTGATATCCTGTAGTATGCATATGGCATTGGTCGCTCGAGTACCGCTAACTGGGATAGGAGGGCTAGGCATCATGCATTGGATGAGTTTCTTTGAGATGATGCTGGTTTTACTAGATTCCGTGCTGCAGCGGGTTTGCAGGCATAGGTTATGCCATGTTCGTCTTCATGACCATGTTTGTTGTGTCTATGTGGCCACGTCCTTATCCGTTGCATCTATATGTTCCATGTTGGTGTGCGACAGAGATGTCTTTGTATGGTCTGGATTGGTGGTTTCAGTAAAGTTGGTGCACCAATATAGGATAAAGTAAAATGTATGGTGCTCTCGTTGTTGGGGTGTGCTGTTGTAAGAGTGTGGACCTAAGAATTTTTCTAATAAGAAAGGTCATGGTAGTTTAGTCTCGCAGAGTATGATGATCTGTGGTTGTTCATTGTAAAGGGAGAAGATAGCATGTGCTTGTTCAAACTAACGATAAAATATAGTCTACAATTGTACAAAGGATATCCTATTGATGGAAGATGAATAGTGCATTTCACCCGATTCAAGGCACAAAAGAAAATCCTACATCTAGAAGAAAGATCATGTCTGTTGTACTCATACTATCTTACTTGAAAAGGAAGATGCAAAAGAAGCTCGAGGAGTTCGCCACCTCTAGTCCACCACCGACTCTCGAGACTACACCCCCGCCCGATGAACTGCGTGGCACTCCATCTAAGACTACAGGCTACGGGTTACCCCACCTAAAAATCCACACTAGAGCCTAACCCAAATCATCATCCCTATTCTATTTATAGTAGAAATTTTGAAGATTGATGGATAAGCATCATCTATATCGTTTCACATGGATTAGTAGGATTACTTTGCTACTTATTTTTTATATTCTCTTCTATGAATCAGTATCCCATTCGCCACCGCCACGAATATATGGGAGATGAGCTTCACAACATCGATAGAAAGGCTCAACGTCGGAAAGCTTCAGAAGGCGCAAGAACAAACTGTTCTCCATGGCTGTGACCTCTTCAAGGAGTTCAACACCCACATCGCTGTTTTCACTTTCTCCTCCACTAGCAAGGCCAACACCTACAGCACACCCACCACTGACGCCATCCTCCACATCTACTCCCCCGTGGCCATTAGTGCATCGTCTACTCCTTTTGCATGGCTAGGATGGAGGGGAAAGCAAAGAAGATCGGTTCCCTAGTTGAGGCGGAGGGGGCGGGTCAGGCTATTGCCTGGGAATGATCTTGGCGGCTTAGATGAGCGCAGGGAAATGAAACTGGTGGGAGGTAGATGTAGAGTCCCTAAGGGAGGATGAGCTATTGGTGTTCGTCATGGTGCTGGAGATGCTTAAGACTGACACCCAACACTACGTAGATGCAATTGCATCATCCTGGAAAGAGAAGAAGAAGCAGTAGTAGGTACATTCATTATCACTAGTTATTAGTGTTCTTAGTGCAGATTTGTTATGAAAATGTTATGGGAACTTTGTTGCTACCTTAGTGAGTAGCCACAACAAATCTGCAATGATTAGTCCTTCCATAATCCTTGTGGAAAATCAGCAAGGTGAAAGGATAGTCTGAGATTGTTCATGTCATGGTAGAGAATAATATGTCATTGCAATATGAGCGGTTTATTAGGGTAGTCCCAAACATGAAACCATACCATGTTATATCAACACTATGATATATAGAAACTACTATTTTCTATGCACAACTCTATCCAAAGCTCAAGCAATTAATTACTCACTTAGTTCTTTCTCTCCTGTTGACCAATCATTTTCCTTCTCCACCTATGGTATAGACACCACTACTTTCCAATGCAAAACTTGGTAGTGTCTAGTGCACTGGGACTGCCATGACATCATCTGTCCCAATTTGAATCAATATAAAAATAAAATATCTATGCATGATTAAATCAACTTCTACTGTAAGGAACATGATGACTTACTATGAACACAACTTCTTATTCATGTAATTGGTTGGCATTGGTGGATAGGAGAGGGAATTGATATGGTACCTACGTACCTACCTTTCATAATACTTATCAAAATTGACTACCTTATATTTTTTGAAAAATTGGCACCACGTGCATCCCAATCTTATGGTAGATACAATTCCAAATAAAATGATTACTACACTGGTCACGACAAGGGATAGTCTGGTAATTTCTCAATCGCAGAGTACATGATATATAGTTTGTATCAGTTAAATGTTAGGGAAGTGATAGTCTGTTATTGTTCAATATCATCAATCACAGGTCATTGGCTACTTCAACCTACCATGAGTTGTGGTGGGATAAATAAAAAATGCATGACAAGACATGGCATGACAAGCCATGACATACCAATGGGGAAACTAAAGATAGAAGCAAAATAAATAGTGTTTACAAGATTTAGTTCCAAAGTCTCATCTATCTTTAGGTAGGATAGTCCTAATGTCTAATCTACCCAGGTAAAATGATGATTTCTTTCCAAATGAAGACACAAATCAATGCATTTTGCAAGTAGAATAACATTAAGAAAATAGAGGGTTGATCTTACATCCAAAACAATAATCGTTGCATCCATTACTAAGACCTACTCTTTACAAGCAAAAGAAACCCCCTAATTAATCAACGATGACCCCACCGAGGAGTTCACCCACACTGGAGATGCTGCCTCAACGGTGGCCTTATTGTGGGGGAATAGGTCGATGATGCCTCCTCTGACCTTGCTGCTAGCAGCAGCAACATTGCTAGAGGGCCCTTCGCTGGCATCGACGTCCACCCGCCTAATCTTGGACCCTCTCTCCACTAGTACCATAGTGTGCGCCTCTTCTGCCACTGCCTACTCCTTCTCCACCGCTGGCACTGCCGCCGACTCCTCCTCCCTGTCCTCCTCCTCCTCATCATCTCCATCGCCCTGGCCACGGCTACCACCACCCTCCAGAAACTCTACCTACTTTTCATCATCGGAGGAGAATACCTCTGAGAATGGGTGGCCATCGAACTCATACTCTGTGCCTATTGCGACATACTCCTCCACATTATTCGAGTAGTTGGAAGGATGAGTAGAAGACGTCATGCTGGTTGCTTTTGTTTCTGGAGGGAGATATGGAGTGGAAGCAATAAAGGATTGGAGGGGGATACCGGTATATAATGGCATGTAGTTGTCAAGGAAATGGGCGCATAAATTGCAAATCTTTGGGAGTCGAGAGGAGAATGGCTTGGCATGTAAGTTGCAAATGCTCTAATGGACTTTGGCAAGTAAACAACTTTGGTATCATAGATATTTCTTGTAGAGCAAAAATAAACTGAGTGAATGTTGCAAGTTCCATTAAGAAGCTTACTCGATAGTGAACATACTCATATACCAGGAAGTTCCACCTTAATTAAAAGCAAATATTTGCAAGATGAAAACATGATGATCTAGATAAGCTACCAAGGGTGAGGGACCCAGTCGCTAGCCTGAAATGGTGAAGTGCCTCATGCTGCGGAAAATGATGATCTCGTTCCACCACTGCCACATGTAGCCATGAGGACTTTCAACATCCATAGAGGATCGAAGCACTATGAAGACATGCTTGGAGGTATCATTTTTTGCCATCCTAAAGTTATGATGGCCCAGCAAAGCACCGATGCAGACCGACACGCTGTATTAACGGTCATTTTGGTGCTAGTCGGTGACGCCAGCCAACATAGAGGTATGCTTAGAGTGGTTGATGGACTTGTGGTAGGATATATGATGCTGATGTGGCTCTATTACCACGTGTTGTAGGAGGAGAACAATAGTGGCAGGGTGCAGCTTTAATTTATCCTTTGCATTTTGATGGGAGGAGATCACATATATGGGGGTGGGAGAGTGGTGCCGTTCGATGATGATGTGGCGAGGTAGAGTTTGAGAATAATATAGTGGTACGAGTGTAATACTAATACCACGTTGCATTAATCCTTCGTATCACCTTAGTTCACGTGTGGAATCCAAGACTTCATTGGCTGGATGTGGTAAATTTCGATGAGCATTAGTGGTTGGCGAGCCTAGCTTTTCATCCCATGCACCTTTGTTTTTCTCATGCATGAAAATGAGGATGGTGCAGTGCCATCCATTATTGGCTGATATCACTTTTATAGTAGTTCCACTAAATCAAATTAGCCCCCATGAGACACATACTATAAAAGGGGTGATGTTATGTGTATTCCCTAGAAGATATGTTAGCCTCAAACTTTTGGCAGGATTTATTTGTGGTGATGCACACTAGGTCATGGTTTTAGGTTGGGCCATGATATGGTAGAGGGATAGATAAAAGCTAAGGAATTAATAAGCATGAACATTCATGTATTTCACACCTTGAGGCTCTTAGGTGAGATGAAACACAAGGACAAGCACAAGATGCAACCACTTTTCTTGATAAAAAGCAAGCATGCCATAAATCAGCTTGGAAAGCACATAGTCATGTATATAGACGCACAATGTGAATTTATGGATTGGAGCACATATTTACTTAATTATGTCTTGAAAATAAAAATATAAAAGGAAAAATCCTTGTGCATGCATGGATGCACAAATCAAGCTGTTGTTATCACTTGTCCGCCCCTAGCTTATTGCTAGGAAAATTTCCCATAGTTTCTAGAGCTCGCATGTTGGTGACCCTAAACATTTTTGCATAGATGTACAAACTTGTACATTTGACAACAATATATGCATAGTTTTATGAGATGATAAACACAAGCAAAACATGACCAACTAGATAGATACATCAAGTGTCCACATACACAACAACAGACAACTCATCCACAGAATAAACCATAAAGAACAATGAGGTGCACATATTCTCTTTACATCTAAACTTATCAAGAAAAGAACATGAGAACATGCAATGATCACTAACCACATCATGATGACTCGCCACCGGCCTTGTCCCAGATGGATGCCCACAGACCCATGTAATAGAAACGTGAAAGCCACGTAGGCCTATCTACTTTTGCACCATGAATGCCTTGTAGCAGCCGCAACACCTGCTAATGTGTGCACGTCTTGATGAGTGGCTAGCTTCCAGACATATAGTACAACTCTACATTCATGCAAGTCAATGGCTAGGAGTGGCATGCATAGGTTACACATACGTCCAGTGAAATTGCAAACCAAGGTAGGCAAACCGGAGGGGGATCATAGCAGGCACACCGTTAGAGAGATTCAAGATGCTGAGTACCTATCACCAGGAGCCGCAGTCCCAGCCGAAAGTGACCAAGTGGTGCATGGGGACAAGAACAACATAGGTGGAAAGAGCAAGCGTCCAATGCCTTGTAGAAACATCTAGACCGAAAAAGGAGGAAGTTGGTGGAAGCCTTCCACCGAAAGTGGTTTGCTTGCACATGCCTCCTGCCTATTTAAACCGTTGTAGTCTCCTACTATTTGCATCAAAATAATCTAGCCCGCATCTACCTCAAGCTCTGACAGAGAGATCGAGGATAATCGGTGGACCAAGAAGTGTTTGCACATGTTGGTTCACTTCTTTATTTTTTCCAATATTCTTTATATTCCTTATTGCTTATCCTGGTTGTTTGCTTAACTTGTTAGTGATTCTAATCATAATGAGCAGAGAAGCATGGGAGGACAAAAGGTGCAACCAAAAGGGATGAGCATCAAGGATGGCCTTCAGCTGCCTCCAGGGTTTCGGTTCTACCCTAGCGATGAGGAGATAATCACCTTCTACCTCAAGCCCAAGGTTCATCAAAGCAACTTCTCTTGCACTGCCATTGGAGAGGTTGACTTGAATAGGATCGAGCCATGGGAACTGTCTGGTACACACTCTACACATATATATCCTGTTCATATGGTCCATGGTCACACTATAGTGAGTTATCCTTGAATCATTATGTAGGCAAGGCGAAGATGGGGGACAAAGAGTGGTACTTCTTTTATCTGAAGGACCGTAAGTACCCAACGGGAAAGAGGACGAACCGGGCCACGAAGGGCGGCTACTGGAAGGCCACGGGGAAGGATAGAGAGATCTATAGGGCCGCAAAAAAGGATGAGCTACCGCTGCTTGTTGGCATGAAGAAGACACTCGTCTTCTACAAGGGTAGGGCTCCCACTGGCAAAAAGACCGACTGGGTCATGCACGAGTTCAGGCTTGAAGGCACCAATAAGGTCCCCTGCCCTGCATCTAGCTCAACTTCCACTACTACCATTAAATCATCTTCTTCCGAGGTGGTAGTAGCTAGCACTTCCATACATGCATTCATTATTATTCTTGTTGTGTCTACACTAACCTAATTTCATTGTTGGTTTACATATATCAAATTAATGCAGGATGAATGGGTGGTCTGTCGCGTGTTTGACAAGACCACTAGGGTAAAGAGGGAACCTGCACTACCATTGTTCAACATGGCCATGACTGGCGGTGGAATTGACCAGAGTAGCATCTCTATGCCTATGCCGCTACAATTTTCCATGCTATCAGACTTCACAATGGACCCAGCGGCATCCTACTACTCCACCGTTGACGCAAGATCCTTAGCGGTGCCACCTGTAATGCCACCTTTGTCAGGCATGGGCAACATCGGTCTTCAAGTGGCTAGCACCTTGTTTGGGAACTCGATGGTTGTGGCGCCGCCGATGTCCATCTACCACCAGATGGGCATGGGAGCAGAAGGCGCTAGCAGCTTCCTAGGTGCATCGAAGAGTGGACCTTCTTTGATGGTGTCACAAAAGGACACAGGGGTAGACCATGACCAGGCCAATGCTGATGAGATATCACAGATGATTTCTGCAAACCCAGAGTCCGTGGCCACCAAGGACATGGATGGCATCTGGAAATACTAAAGTGAAGAGGGAAGCCGAGACAATGGGTCACATAAATATATTATGCCTATAGCTACATCGCATTTTGTGAAATAATGCATGGTTTCTATATTTTGGTAACTAGCTAAGCTAATTATGTATATGCTTGTACTATTCGAAGCACTGTATTGTTGCATGCATGTCTATATGTGTTTGTTCTTAATAATTGGTGGGGATGTGTGCATGTATGTGTATGTATATTTCAAGGACTATCTAAGATATATGTTGATGGATGTACTGTATGAGCATATTGAAGTTTGTGACATATATTACCATATGGGATATAAATATGTTGTTTAATTATAAATTTGATTGTGGTTTTACATGGAATTATGTGCTATTTATATTTGTAAATTCTTTACTATTTTTTTGAATTATGTCTATGGTTGGGCATGTGATGTGCCATAGATTTTCCTAAAATCCCTAATAAGCCCTCTTTGCTCCTGTGTCACTCATCCTACGGGGTGCTTCAGGTAGCCACTCATTCTTAACAACCCTTCCCTGGGTTTTTCCTATCTGGTGCAGCGAAACCAAGCTGTCAGAAGCCAACATGGCTACAAGGACGGCGGTCACAAGGCCTTTGACCTCTCCTTCTCATCTCTCTCTCTCCCCTCTCTCTAACACACACAACTTTTATGATGCCGCGCACATCAGCATGGATATTTGTAGAGCTGTCTAACGAGGGAGATGACGGCAATGGCGACAACCTCACTAGGTTCTATGCGACGATGCTCGTATCCACATGGAGATGTAAACTCTTGTATCAAATTTGATTCCGCCTTGTCATCTACCGTCTACCATAGCCCGGTTTGGGTGCTCGATATGATGGGGTGGTGCAGATCTGCGATATCTGGGTCCTTGGATGGTTGGGCTGCCGAGATCCGGGCATGGTGCTGGTGATGGTGCTATGAGCAACTCCAACCCACCTCCTACTTTTGGCCCCTATTTCACCTAAATGAGAGTCTCCCATCCAATTTCTCTCTCCTATTTCATAATGATCTTAAACAATCCAGTCATATTTGCCCTTCTATATTCAACTCTTCCATATTTTATTCATATCAAGTAACTACCATGAGTCATTTACTATGCATTGTATCAATAAGTAATCTTCTTTAGGTAATGGAAGATGATATTCCGACTTCAGAAATTCTCTTTTGAGAATGCATCGGACCATAAACATTGCAATGAGCTACATGTTCTAAGAGAGCTTGTAGCCGACACATCAGAAGATCTGATGTACCAAAGAGAAATAACAAAATAAAAGAAAAAAGAAACTCAAAATTTGTAACAAAGCTACTTAGATAATCTACCTATGTGGCTTGTTTTGTAAAATTACCTCCCAATGAACCAACTTCTCCTCATTAGGTGAAATCAAAACCAAAGCATGAGCCATATCCAACAATGGGGAAGTGAAGCAACTCCATTTGTTGATTGACATTATAACCACCAAACCAAGACTGCAGCAAAACCATCCACACTTCTACTAACATAAGCAGCAGCTAGCGGGGATAAATAAGATACCAATTGCCGTTGAAGAATCAAAGTTAGGCAGCAACATTACCCGCATGAAGTACACCACCACTCAAAAGCCTCCAAAACGACGCCTCTACTGAGGAAACAATGATAGTCACTGCTGACAGTTCCTGCTAGGGCAAAGTTTTCACCTGGAGACCTAGTGATGTGGTGGGATTGGGACACATTGGTGGCGCCCTCAAGAAGGAAAACAACACCTAAAGGCATCATTGCCATCGAAGCTGGCTCTAAAGCCATGATGGTTTTCACCACCGCATCCTAGCCAACCACAACATATCCCCAAGGGGTCAACTAAGCACGTCCCAGACAATGCCATCGTCAATTATTGGAGGCCAAAGTACGTGAAACCCGATGTTGATGAAGTGCATCCCATACCACACGCACACGCCACACAGCGAGATCCAAAGCACCTATTTCAAGCACGACGCTTGTGATTGTAATCACTGGAGTCCACACTAGCGCACCTGGAAGTTGGGTGGGGTGTGGGCGTCGTCGCTTGGCCGGAGATAGCCACCGCCTCCCTGATGCCATATCTGGACACACACGGATCAGGGGGCCAAACGCACATGTCCAATTGCCACCGTGAGTTCTGAAGGCACCGTCTCCGGCCCGAATCCCACAAGAAATCGTGAGGAACCACCAGATCTGCGTGGAAGGGACTGAATCGAGTCACAAACAAAGATGGTTGGGAGGAGGAGGAGGAATGGAGAAAATCCTCCTGCCGCCGCCTTCTTAGAGTCTGCGCGGGCTTCCAGCAATGCTCTCCGACAACAGCGAGGTACATGAAGGAGTGGGGAGGGGCTTGTGGGGCGGCGACGGTTGGGCTCGAGTCATCCTCGGTGTTCTAGCATCTAGATTCTAGCCTCAATAAGTAATTTGGAGATGCAAAATTAAAACTGCGGAAGAATATTGGATCAATCTTTCCCAAATCCTCTCTCCCTCCAATCCCCTCTCCCAATTTCTTTATGGAGCTACTAGTGCCCAGATGTCCGATGGAAATTTTCTTATCGGTCGCTCCATCACAACAGTGAAAATTAACTTCTGCAACATTACAAATTATTGTCTGCAACACTAAAAATACGTGAATAAAAATGACTCTTGCGTCCTATTCGAGGATAGAAAATTCCCGCCGCAACATGGCACCATGTTTCATGCAACATCCTCGGAGGGAGACATCACGTACAAACAAAGTTTGCAACATCAAGATTTACCTATTGTAACATTTTAAAAATATATTCATAACATATTAAAAATACTATTACAACATTCTAAAAGTATATTTTTATTCAAAAAATATCAGTAAAGTAAATATAATTAGTTAATTAGAGTAGAAAGGTGAAACATGAAAAAAAAATAACTATTGAAACATCTAAGATAAATTTTGCAACATTCCAAAATAGTTTTTGAAACTTCCTGTCACATGTCTGACATCCCAAAAATAACCACCTCAACATCACATATTAATAAAAATTGCCTACATATGTCGTTATAAAAAATCAAAGTACAACAATATACAATTCTAAATTTCTTATTTATGTTTCTTTTAAAATATAAAATACTAACTTATGGTACAAATGAATAATTCACCATGTAGACCATGTATATATGTATCTAGGAATCGACGCGAACAATGATTTTCATGTTCAACACATAGCTCAAACTAATGGTGCAATTAAACACGTATCAAACATACATAGAGGTGCAATGCAAACTAAAAAAATATGTAGATGACAATTTTTCTCATGGACGAGAAGACCCCTTCTGTCGGTGTTTTATACCGGGCAAATCTATTAAGGAGTATCCGAGGTAGTAAATTGATCGGTGGAGGAATCGTCGAACCTGAAGCATTATGGTTTCACATGGGACAAAGACACAGATTTATACAGGTTTGGGCCGCCAGAGCAGCGTACGTAATATTCTACGTCTTGTTTGGGGTGGAGTATATTACGCACTGCGCTTGGGTGTATGAGGTATGAGCCTCATGTTGTTCGGTATCGATCTTGGGACCTATGCCCTCCTTTATATATCCTAGGGGCAAGGTCATATAACAAGTCTCCTAGTCATTTACAACAGAATATAGGAGTCCTAGTATAATTATTGGAGAATTCTAGTAGGATTCTATCATGTTCCTTCCTTGCGGGTATGTCGGGTGCCTATCCCCACATCTTCTTTCGTGGAGAAGCTTCGTGGTGGAAACACCGTCAAGGTGATTAGAAGGGAGGAAGTTGTGAGTCTTTCCTTTGTGTAATAAGCTTCCCATCCGAATCCGCGAGATCCTTTGTGGCGAGCTAAAAAGCGCTGAAGCTCGAGCGTAGATCAGCGCAACGTTTCTCTTGTCTTCATCCGTAGGCACGTTTGTGGGTCCATGTAAGGTAACCGCTTACCTGTCCTTTTCACTTACATGGACGTTATTGGTGCCATCCATTTTAACAACCAGAAATTACTGTGCTTCACAAGCGGGCCCAGTACTACTAGTCGGTAAGACACAGTCACACGGTGGAGTACTGTAGTTCCGTAGCCAGCCCAATAAGACCTCTCCCGGTGGAGTACTGCTTCGGTCGTGATCGACTGGTCTATCGTGCTGGCCAACCGGCCGATCTCCCGGCCCAGCCACAAAGCTTGTGAACGCTGGGCTGGTCCTGGTACACGCCCATGCTGCCCCTCCTCTCTGCCGCGTGGCGTGTCCAACAACTGATGGCTATTGTGAGTCCTACAATTTGGGCCACAGGGCAAGATCAGACGTGCATCCACGTTGCTATGTGTACTAGTACGAGCGTATACTTATTAAGAGCGACATCAGGTCAGTTGCGTTCACAATCCTTCACTTCTGTATTCTCTGAAAATCCATAGCCATAGTGTAAGAACGAGGATTCCTGTTATCTTCCTAGCGTGGCGATCTCTCTCCGGGCCCGGCACCTCTGATAGACGGAGAGAGATCAGATAGAGTTGTTTGAAAAGATCAGAGAGCGATAGATGAGAGCAGCTGCAAGAACAGATCCATGGACTAATTTTTAATTTGGATCATATTGGATGTTTGATACTAATTAGAAGGATTAAACGTGAACTAATTATAAAACTAATTGCATAAGCCATGACTAATTCGCCAAACAAATCTATTAAGCCTAATTAATCTATGATTAGCACATATTTACTGTAGCATCATATTATTTAACTAATTAGGTTTAATAGATTCGTTTCGCGAATAAACCTTCATTTATAACCTTCATTTATGCAATTAATTTTGTAATTAATCTATATTTAATATTACTAATCAGTATCTAAACATTCGATGCAATAGCTACTGAACTTTAGTTCTGTCTCACGGTGTCATTTAGGGAGAGAAATAAAAATAATGTAGTCCATGCACGCTCTGCATGTCCTACTCTTCTAGAGTCTAGACAAGATGGCAGGAGTGCGCAGGGCGTGACATTGGTGACAAGAACATCGAATCTCTCTATACGATCTCTTCGTCGGATACACACACAAGGTGACAAAGGTGTGGCACGGCCCTGCACCGGCGTGTGTACACATATATGCATGCTATAGCTGTCTGGTACTGCAACACACACTTGCCATTCTGTTACATGTACGATGAATGCCGTGATGTGTAAGCTCAACAATCAACACACAAGTGCTGGAGAAAGAAAGAGAGTAAAAATCAGTTCTCATTCAAGAAATGGTAATAATGAAAAAAATCAATACACTGGCTACTCCCCTCCATCCTAAATTGTAGTTCTAAGACTTCATCTGTAATATAGATAGTATATATGAGTAATATATATAGGTGGTATAAAGGATATTAAGAGAAAAGAATAGAAATTGCATCTATGTAATTTATTTTTCTTTTTCTTTGAGGTGGTAATATGTTTTTCATTTGACAAGGTTATAGTGGCTCATTAATAATTAGAGTCATAATTATTATATTATCCTTACTAATACAAGGTTAGATCTTCTATACTATATACCATTGAGTGGTATAGTATGGAGCACCGTAAAAGAGCTCATTTTTAAGCGCTAAATCAGTTAATTATGGCATTGTTGTATCTATGGCAACGTGTCCCAAAGTAATACATGATTTTCTAGTTTTGGATGAAGTCCAAGCTCTATATGTCCTTGAAGATACAAGTTTCTCTTTTATCTTTCTTATCTCTATGCTATGTTAAAAGATAATTCTACATGAAACTCGTTTATTAATTATACGATACACTGGGAATAATCTAACTAAGCAACTCATGTTTTTTGTAGACATTATGGTTGTTATTGTTGTGCTTTATTTTGTCTTAAACCTCTGTAGGGTGTTCTTCAGAGCTATTTTCTCTAGCTTGCAGATGGTTTAGTTTATTTGGTAATCAAGGAACATTTTCGTCGTACAATGTGTTGGGAAATGAAAACGCAAAGAGAGAACGTATAATAGATCTGCGTACATGATTTCCCTTCTAACAACTTAATACATTCAGGAAAAATCTGATGTCTTGGTTATTATACCGCTGGTTCAGATATGTACATATGGACTTAGAGCGCGCTTGGTTCCCAACCACCACCTGCCACGCTGCAGGTGGGGCGGCGCCACAGAAATGTGGTTGTGCTTGGTTGATGATTATGCGTTGGCAGCCACCAGAAATGACAAACAGGATGCCGAGGTAGAAATCTCGCCACAAAGTATGGCGTCCATTTTTCACACCATACAAGCTGCAGCGGCACCACACCTGGGCGTGGCAATCGGTGGCTCAGAACCAAGCTGCCCCTTAGTAATATCATACTAATGCTCTTAGTCTTTCAGAAACCCTTGAAGCCTCTATGCCGATTCTCGAGCTAAAGGCCTGCGGTCAAGAAGGAGGGAATGCAATTACGATGAAGTTAGTACACTAGTGAAGATCACTTAAAATATAATATGTCCATGATAAGCTACCAGACTGCTGGAGAATGAACCTTCCGTCTACTACATTAGTGCCGGTTATAATTGGACCCGGTACTAATATGAGCATTAGTACCGGGTCTAACGACTAGTTCCCCAGGAGCCTTCCGTGACCCCCTTTAGTACCGGTTGGGAGCTCTACCGGTACTAAAGGCCACATATTAGTACCGGGTGGAGGCTCCACCCGATACTAATGGGTAACTTTTAATGGGTAACTTTTAGTATCAGTTGGAGCTCTCAACCTTATCTTCTAGATCTCCGCCACCCCCAAACTTCCTCTATCTCTGTCCTCCCCCTGCCTCCTTATCACCGCTCCCCTCACTTCTCTTTCTCCTCCCTCTCTCTCCCCCACCCCTCCCTCTCCTGCCGCCGCCCCCTCCTCCTCCCCTCTCCCACCCCTCCCCATCCCTCGCCCGCCGCCGCTGCCCCTCCCCTTCCCTCTCTGCTCGCCCTCACTGGCAGTGAGGAGTGGCAACGGGGCGAGGTGCAGGGCAGTGCTTGGGTGGCGGGGTGAGGTGCGGGGCGCGCGGAGGTGCTCGGCGACGGTGCGGGGGTGCAGCGGCGCACGGGGGAGCGGCGGCTAGCCGGAGGTAGCGCGACGCAGGGGTGCGGCGGCGGGGCATAGGTATTTTATTTTTTTCTGCTCTGGGGCGGACGACGGTGGGAGGGAGGGCGGTGGCGGGGCCGAGCCCGATTTCTTTGTTTTTTTAATACCCCTTTAGTACCGGTTATTTGACCCGGTACTAAAAGGCCCCCTTAATACCGAGGTAGCATTACTGGTTGCACAATCGGTACTAAAGGGGGTTAGGAACCGGTATTGGAGGCCCTTTTCCAGTACTGATAATAATATTCCCTCTCTGTTCTTAATACGTGTGACATTTAGGATAAGATAATAGTTCAAAATAAATTAATTAAAATGTCTGAAACATCAGTTATTTAAGAGCGGAGGTGAGTACTACACTTACCAACACCACCCTCTTGTATCCTAAGAATTCATGAAAAAAAAGTAGCAACGCATTTTGCAAGTGTGCGTATAATTATTTAATAGGATAAAAACTTGTGGAAGAATAGATCGACATACATACATATGCTGTAGAAATACGGGATACGTACCAAATTAAAGGAAAAATGTGTGGAAATTAAAAGCCTGCGCATACCCGAGAGTGGATGGTGTAGAAGATTTTACGGCCGGTGACGGAGAAGTTGGCGTTGATGATCTCGGCGCCTTCTTCCTCCAGCACGGTGACCACCTCGTGCAGCTTGAACGGCCGCGCCACGCTGCTGATGAGCACCACGTCAAGGCTCGACCCGTCGTGGTGTTGCCGAACCTCCACAACCGGCGGCGCCGCCGCCATGGCCTCCTCGTCGGCTTCTTCTGAACCCGCGCCGCCGCTGCTCGTTGTCGTCGTCGCGGCCAATGTCGAGGCTCCTCCTCCACCACTACCTCCTCCTCTCACGCCAGCCAAGAGCTGCGCGGAGCTCCTCTTCTGCTGCAGCTCGTCCACCCTTTCCTTGAGCTTCTTGATGTACGCAGCCGCTTCGTCCAGGCTAGCCTGCTGCTGGGTCAACGTATCCTGTACACACGTATAGAGATATACGCGCACACACACACTCAGCCCGTATTTTTTCCAACCTTAATTTGCACATTCTTGACTACTCAAGATGTTATTAGCACCTTAGAGAATAAAAAACAGTGCTAGAAAATGCAATTATCCGGTATGCGAAAACAATTTCGAGTATTCCATGCATCATCTAAGTATTGTTGATCTGAAGGAAGCAACATTTCCCAAAAAGAGTGCTAAATGCCCATGTAGGAGCCAACAGCTTTCATCAATACTATTTCATGTGATAAGGATGAATTAATAACCATAGTTAGTTAGTTAACCTTAGGTAAGGGTTCGATCTCAAAAAGCTGAACAATTAAAGAACAAATGCTAGCAGTAGAGTCATTCAAAATCTTGTGAAGAAGCTGAACCAATCTTAGTAAACCTGAAAAATCTGTCATCCGGACAGGAGAATTAGTTCATTATTTTAAGAAGATTCACATCAATTATTAGTGCTAGCTAATACTAGTAGCAGTTAGCAAATGAGTAATTAGTTGCTGATGCTACGAGCTGATGAGTACCTTGGAGGAGTAGTGTTCTTTGGGGATGAGGGAGGCGAGCTCGACGCAGAGGCTCTTCATGTGCTGCCTCCTCCTCCTCTCGACCTCCTTCCTCGCCACCGTCGTCGCCGCCGATGCGCCGCCGCTGCTGTTGCTCGCTCTGCTTCTCTTCCCTTCCGCTGCCGTACTGCCACTGCTGCTCCTCTTCACATCCATCTCCCCTACTACTTCTCTCACGTCTCTCTCTCTCTCTCTAGATCTGGGCCACGGGCAGAACTGCAGAGATCCGAAAAAGGGAAGCAAATTAAAGGAGTTTGCAACTATGCAAGCAGCAGTCTCATAGAGCCATAGTGATGAACTGAAGCAGTATATATCAGAGTATACTGCACACACGTTAGCTTGGAGAGATGCATATATAGGCTTACACGTATGTACACGTCTGATGCTATGAGTGAAGTCAACGAACGTGGGCAGCAACAGAGGTTACTGGAGAAGAAAGGTGGGAGAAGAACAAGAAGCCGAGGCTAGCTAGCTCCTAGCTGCTTCAGCTAATGGTGGTGGATGCAGGATGCGGTCGGATAAATAAGGAGAAGCCAGATGATATGGCTCCGCTTGTTTCCGCTTATAAGCGGCGTATCGATGGAAATAAGCGAGAATTCTGCTAAATATTTTACTTATTTCTACCGATTCTTGCTTGTGTGGTAAGCCGCTTCAGAAATTTGAACTACAAGGAGCGAAAAGTGAGGAACGAGAAAATCTTCGCTTAAATTATAATCCAAACGTAGCTAGGAGAAGCGTATCCAAACAGGACCATGCAAGGGCGCCTTGCTTGGCCGCATTATACACATACGGATCAAAGTGCTACTACTTTCTTGTTGGGTTCGGATATTTTAAGCACGTGTATTTTAAGTACAGTTCACACATGCTGTGTGTAGGGGTGGTAAAGGATCCTCTAATTTAACCTAGAAAATTTAAGGATCACGCTTAATAAGAAGCGGACCAAAATATTATATTATATGATTTTAAAAATTAAAATAGATATTGCTGAGTTGGATTGTGAATGAAATATGAGGGTCATGATCCATTTTAACCCCTAGCTGTGTGTGCGTGTGCACAGAGAGTGCCGGCCATCGCACAAATTAACCAGGACACAACCCCCTTATATGTCATGGACGATGGACCATGGAGGCATTGAACGAAAGAACCGGATAATGGGCAGAATCTAGTTGGATCTGCTCATGCTCCACAACAATAATATAATCACTGTTTTTATTTCCTCAAATTTCCATGGATCAGTTGATTTATCGGAAACACTCACTCCTCGAATTTTCCTAACAGTAACTGCGATTACTTCCTTCCATCAGAAATATAAGACCAGTGGTAATATAATATCTATAAAAATATAATATATTAAATAGAAAGAGTTGTATACATGCTATGAAAGTGCTTTTCATCAGAAAAATAATAATACCAATCGTGTGCTTTCAATATCTATACACTTTTAGACATTAATAACCGAAGATAAAATGTTATATCACTTAGGATAAACCTAGATGGACTTACATTTGTTATTAATAAAACAAGTAATTTAAAATTTTAAATGGAGCACAGAGCAAATTTGAAGAGTAAGGGGTGTTTGGATACGAGGTGCTAAACTTTAACAGTGTCACATGGGATGTTCAGATGCTAATTAGGAGAACTAAACATGAGCTAATTATAAAACTAATTGCAGAACCCTGTGCTAATTTGCGAGACAAATGTATTAAGCCTAATTAATCCATCATTAGCAATGGTTGCTGTAGCACCACATTATCAAATCATGGACTAATTAGGCTTAATAGATTCGTCTCACGAATTACACTCCATCTGTGCAATTAGTTTTATAATTAGTCAATGTTTAATACTCCTAATTAGCATCCAAACATCGGATGTGATGGGAGCCAAACAGGCCATAATTCACTTGCCTGTGTACACTCGTTGTCACAGAATAGTGTCACATTAATGGCACGACAGTACCTATGTGGAAGTAGCACAGCAATTTATTTTGTCGCGACTTGCTGTGTTGCTAGCTAGTATACCCCTCTATTTGAAATTATAAAACTTATTTCATTAGATTCGTATTCATAAATATTTTCTTATTGGCATACTTGTATATCACGTAAATAAATATAAATAAAGTAATTGTTGATCAGAGCCTTACCATAATGAAAAAAATACACCTTGCAAAAAGGAGGGAGTATGTTGTAACCTCTCCGAGTGCCACGGCATTTGCATTAAGTGTACTGACAATGACACTTATAGGACTTGTCTGGAAGAGATGTCATTAAATTTACGTGCCGGGACTTTGCTCCTAAATTTGACAAGGTTAGGTTAGTACTCGAGTCAGATTTTTTGTATAGTGAAATTTTTTGTATAGTCAAATTTCAGACACCAAATTGATGGCTCCCATTTTGGCCAACTTTGACCAACAAAATAAAACAAGGTGATAACTTTATGAGCCCAACTAAACGGTGTCCAAAGTTGGTAAAAATGGCCAAGCTTTGTCTTGGCAAGGTTTGGCACACCCTACATGTATCACTAGCATGTTTTCAAAGTTCCACTTTACTGAAACAGTTAGCCAAACCGGCACCGTACCCTGCCGTCTCACCTCTTGATATGACATCTTCCTTCAGCTAGCCATGATTCCTTTACCCTAAAAGCCTTGTAAATTTTCACACAATAATAGTTCTTCACGTGATCGGCAGCACTTTAATTGAAGCAGGGGCCACAATAGAGGACAAAGGGGTAGTCAGTGGGTATTAGTATCAAACCAAAGCCCTGATCATGGACTTCACAAAGGCTGCGATAGCTTAGAGAATGAAGGCCATGGTCCCTGGTGTGTGTTGTCCTAGGAAAAGCACTGCCACTGGTGCGATCGAGCCCTAGCGCCCCCCACCCCCTCCCCCCCACCCCCCACATTTCTTTCGTGCTAGCGTGATTCTGTCTCGCTTCTCAATAGCATATGCCTACGCCTTATCTCTTCACTTGACATACTCCCTGTAAACGTGTTTTGAGGCTCATCATAGGCTAAGGTGTGTTTGGTTGCTTGTATCATTTGATTTATGTATGGTATGATTCAAAATAATAATAATCCTTTTGTTTGGTTGGGTGAATGGTACCATCCCATCTAGAATGAAGCCATAATACATGATACTACTAATAATAAAAGTGAACCATATGGTACAAGCAAATTAGTTGAACACATCATTCAGGATCATCCATGCATACATCAAGTGGTACATGTAACCAAACACACCCTAAGTGTTCATGGAGTCGTAAATGGAGCCGCTAATGATCTTGCGTGGTCAGCATGCATGGTGGAGTCTATGGCCGTACCATCCTGGGAGGCATGGCTCCAAGAACAACAAACACCTCTTCCCCCCCACCCTTGTGAAAGTTGCCGCGGCTTTTAGCAGGACAGCGCTTCGTTGTCAGCACAGAGTAGGCTTAGTTCAGTGTAGGAGGCTTCATTGTGATGGTTTGTATTGGTTGGTCATTACCGCTGTGTGGGTTTTGTTTTGTCAATTTTTCATATGCCCGACAAACCGGCTCTCCACAGTTGATGACACTCGTTGACTCCATCCTAGATAGCCTCAAAAAAATTAAGAGAGCCCATCTGCGATTTATTAAGCCATATCGCTGCACGACCTAACCAAGAGCCTTAAGTTTATTTGTGATTCTTCACTTATCTCTATACAACCATGTAAATTCTTAAGGGACCTGCTTCGTTCTCTTAACCAAGAAGCTCTCTCCTCCTCGCGCACGGCGCACCTCAATCGCCGCTGTGGCGGCATGCCAGCATGTACGTAGGGCTACGGACATATGTTTGGTCAGTTTGCCAAACGACGACGTTGCATGTTAAATTACACAAGACTTTAGCCGTATCTGAATTACGGAAGGCCGCGCCTTTTTAACCACTGGACCTTCGTTCAGGGCCGGGAGAGCGTTTATGGCGTTGTTGACCGCTAGTGATGGGTCCATAGACTGTAGTCCCCAACGGACCCGCCTTTCCTCAGCACTTGGTCCAACGAGAGGTGCGGCGACGACGCGTACCCGTGTCGGCCCAGCAACGCAACGCAGGATGAGACCAAGATCCGGCCACCGACCAGCTCCTTCGACCAGGAGGTCTGGTCGGTGCCACGACCAGAAGGCTCCAGTCAGGGTGGGACCACAGTCCGACCTCGATCGAGTTCCCCGACCGGTGATGCGCCGTACCGACCACACCACTCACCCCGACTAGCACGACCGGGGCCGAGTGGAACAACTGACCGGGGATGCCCACTCGGTGCGGGTCCAGGGAGCAGGTGGAACGGATAAGAGAAAGCGCCCAGATCAACCGCCGTACGAAGAATCGTACAACACCACGTCCTGCGCACGCCATGCACAGTGCCGCCTTGACCTACCCGCCACAACGGAGTGGCCTAACGAGATGAACAGGGACCGAGGACGGCGGCCATACCGTACTCGACGACGTGGGCCTCGACAAGACTAGACGACGCCCGCACTCTCCCTCTCCCTCTCTAACTTGTAAGGCCGTCCCCTTGAACTATAAAAGGGGGTGCGCCCTCTCTCCCTCGGAAAAGAGGAGAGACTCTCTGGCTCTCTCAAGGAAGACACTTCTACTCATTCCATACGCGCACACACTCTCGAACACATAGCGCACGTCTGAGCCCCCGGTCACTCTCTCCCACTCGGACTAGAGCATGACCGGGTCTTGGACACCCCTTCTCATCCCTCTCTCATTTGTATCCCCACTGCAAACTTTGAGCACCTAGGCTCAGGAATATAGTCGACTGACCAACCCCGACTGGACATAGGGCCCATTGCCCGAACCAGTATACATCATGTGTCATTGTGTGCTAGGCCATATCCGATCTAACACTCGGCAAAACTACTAACATTTACTTGTCGGCCAGATTCTGCACCGACAGTTGGTGCCGTCCGTGGGGAGCATGCCGTGAGTTCGTGTCTTCGGTCATCGGATGGCCCACCTTCCCGCCACTTTCGGCATGGCGAGCTCGAGGGATACAATTTGCTTCGGCTCGCTGGAGTTTCCTGCACCCCCGCTCGGGGGGATGTGGGTTCCTCCCATCTTTGCGCCGCTCCAGACCTTCCGCTTCGGGAGCCTAGACTTCGTCGCCGACCAGCTCGGCGTACTTCGCCTCCAAGAGGAGGAGCCCGCCCTGGCATCCCAAGGAGGAGGAGCGCCCTCCATGGACCCTGGGCCGCTAGATGACCTCGACGTTGAGGCACTCGCGGTCTGCCTCGAGTCCGCGTTGGGCTCGAACCCCATGGTGAGTGACGTAGACATCATCCTGTACTCACTGTTCAACACTTTTCGCTAGCTCTCCAGAGGGACCCCACTGTCTCCGCCGCGCTCGCCACGCGGCCGGTTCCCCTCCGGCCTTGCGTCCCCCGCGGGCGTACGCACGGGGGTTCTGGAGGGTCATAACGTCGCCCCGTCACCCATGTGAGTTCATGGGAATGGCAGATTACGCTCCCGCCTCCTTCCCCAACCTCTGCGACGAGGAGATAAAGAGCGACGGCTCTAGCATCAGCAACATCATGGCATCCAGCCATACTCTGTCCCAGGAGTGCGCCATGGTGGATGCCCCGGGACAGCCACCAGAGGTGGTGGGGGCCCAGCAGACTCACA
Source organism: Setaria italica (assembly GCF_000263155.2). Taxonomy (NCBI): domain Eukaryota; kingdom Viridiplantae; phylum Streptophyta; class Magnoliopsida; order Poales; family Poaceae; genus Setaria; species Setaria italica. The sequence continues at coordinate 6,259,456 of NC_028454.1, read as the reverse complement.
CCCCCCCGAACCATCATGTGGAGGCCCTGGAGCACGCACAGGAGCACGGCGATAAGCTGCGACAGTGGTGGCAGAGCTGGCAGCCACCTGCGCCGGTGCGCCCAGCGCAGCACTCTGAGCCGCACGTGCGCAACCCAGCAAGCGGCACTCAAGGCCATGCCCGCCAGGTCCATCGCAACATCCTGGCTGGGGAAGATGATCCCCCTCAGTTTGCTCGGGCCGGCTAGAACACCGCTGCTGCGGTGATGCCACTACGCAGCCTCTTTAAGCCCGCTGACCCCCAGGAGCAGGCAATCCACCGGAACCTCCGGGCACTGGTGGAGACTGCTGCCATCCAGTAGGCAAAGAGCTCCGAGTCGCGACGGTGGCACGCGGCCTCTTGCTCGACCGGGGCATTGGGGCCGCACCAGTCGAATCGCTCCATCCGACCACCGCAGCAGCCGCCTCGAGCGGGGCAGGACGCCACGGCCGTATCGCAGCCCGACCCGGTACCTGCTCCACGATGTCCGCACATCCGCGAGTGACTCAAGCCAAACCGTGACGCTCGCAGTGTCATCAACACTAGATGCCAAGCTCAGCACGACGCCGACGTCCACCGAACGGCGGCAAGCGCAGGCGGTGCAGGCCCCAGCCGGCCCGTCGAGGAGTACGAGGGGACGCACCCCAGGCGTGGCGGTCGACCTGAGCGACCGGTATGGTGACCAAAGCCTCAGCCTAGATATCTCGGGACCACGAGCCTTTGATCGCCACATCCAGAAAGCGACGTTCCTACAACGCTTCCGACCGCCCACCAACATCGCCAAGTACACTGAAGAGACGAACCCCAGTGTATGGCTCCAAAACTTTCAGCTCACCTGCTGAGCCGGTAGAGCGGATAATGATTACTTGATCATCCAGTACCTCCCCATTTGCATAGGGGAGTTCGTTCGGGCATGGCTTGAATTCCTACCGCCCAACAACATCCACGACTTGGTGGGCCTCAAGAAGGTCTTTGTCTAGAACTTCAAGGGGACATACGTCTGTCCCAGGAATTCTTGGGACCTCAAGAGCTGCAAGCAGGAGCCCAACGAGTCCCTGCGGGATTACATCTGCAGGTTCTCAAGGTAGTGCAACTCCCTTCCTGATGTCATTGACGCAGATGTCATCAGCTCATTCCTCTCCGGAACAACCTGCAAGACCCTGATCCACAAGCTCGGCTGCCTGAAGCCTTTACCACCCGTGACCTGCTCGACATCACCACAAACCACGCCTCCGGCGAGGAGGCGGTTGGGATGGTCTTTGGCGGCGGTCGGGACAAGGGCAAGGCCAAGCGTGAGGACCAGGATGAGGGCCCCTCTGCACGGCAGGGTAAGAAGAACAAGAAGGACCGTACATGGTAATCGAGGTGATCCGACCAGGCGCCTACTGACTGAAGGACGACGACGACAACATCCTCACCAACACGCGGAACATTGAGCAGTTACATCGTTTCTTTCCCAAACTCGGTTTTTAACAGTCATTTCCATTCGACACTCGCTCCTACAGCGCCCTAGCCCGAGCACTCTCGGCCTGGGTCGTTCGGGGGCTCCACGGGGGTGCGGTACCACCCCCTCCTTACTTTCGTGCAATCTCGCACCGCGCCCAAACGAAAGGGCGTCCCGTTCCTCTGACTACCCTAAGTAGTTTACACTTCAGCCTCCCGACTAATCAAACCCTACCACGACCTACGATTACGAGCAGCTGAGCCTTGTGATCCATGCCCGGGTTCTAAAGGTTGCAGCCTACGATCAACGGGCAGGTTTGAAAGGAAAAAGGCAAAAAGCAGAATTGCTTAAGGGCGAAAACGAGAGCGGGCGGGACGAGCTCCCCTTCACGATTAATACGATCACAAAGAACTTAAATTATTCATTTGGGGGCTCTCAGTCCCCCACGAAATTCATTATAATACAAAGAACTAACTGCTTCTATGGAATTCTACTACTGCCCCCGGTCGCATCGGACAAAGGTGCCTCAGTTGTGGTCGGGACGACGTTCTGCTCCAACCTGGTCTCCACCGCTTCATCAGGATTGACGACGCCTTCTTGACCCACACCTGCGGCCCCCGCTGAGCGGCGAGCCTCCATCACCCACTTCGTGGTGGTATGCTCGGCGACCGCCTGTGCGTACGGCACCAAGCTCTCCCCCAGCGCCTGGATCTCTCCCAGGCAGGGTTGGGGGGCCCATCGTCAGAATCTCCATCGGGGAGAGGCCAACAGGCCACCTGAGCTAGTCGGACAGCTCGGGCCAAGAGAGGGGTAAGGAGCAGTGGAATGCCACATGAAGGCTATACTAACCCCGTCATGAACGATGGATCCGGATTCCACTCGGGCACGCCCGTTAGGAGCTCCCCGACCCCGTCACTCGAGCCGTCGAGGTAAGCGGCGTCAGCTTAACCCCTCCGGTTGCGGAAACTGCGGATGGGGTGATGCCTAAAAACCCGACCAAGGTAATTTTGCCAATCCTCCATTTCCTTTCCCATTGCAAGAGCATTCATTCATTCATTCATCCATCCCATGCATGAATTCATTCATACATTCATCTCATACATACAATCATTGAATTACAATTGATTTGTGTCACGTCACAAAGCAATAGCGGTTCATTCGAAATGAGTTGTGACCGACTGGCGTTCGAAGGCCGGCCCGTGAAGGGCTCAAGGTCGCCTCGCGTCAAACAGAGCCAGGGGGAAAAGCAGATGAGCCCCAGTGGCCCTCGCCCGACCCGCTCAGAAGTGGAAAGGGTCATCTCGACTTCTCGTTCGATCCTGACCTCGAGCCATGCCCACAGAATCTCCATCGAGGGGAGGCCAGCGGGCCACCCGAGTTAATCGCCGGAACGGCTCAGGCATCTGCCAAGAGGCGGGTTAAGGAGCAGTGCAATGCCACATGAGGGATATGCCGACCCCATTACGAATGACAGACCCGGATTCCACTCGGACATGCCCGTTATGAGCTCACTGAGCCCGTCACTCGAGCGATCGAGGCAAGTGACGTCAGCTCAACCCCTCCGGTTGCGGAAACCGTGGACGGGGTGATGCATGAAACTCGACCGATCCCGACCAAGCCCAACGGGGCTCGGGGGCTCAGGCCGCCAGATCCTGACTCGGGAATATGACCGATGACACGGGTCGCGGTCGGAACACACATTGGCAAGCGCCCTGACTCGCAATAGGGACCACCTCATACCGACCGGTGGGGACGCAAGAATCTGCGGCCCCAGGAAAAAGTACCAAAGTGCTCAGCCTCCGACCGACTCCCAGGTCGGCCGTAGGCTCGGGGGCTAGGCCGGACTACCAACGAGTCCCCTCCTCGAGGGCGAGGCACCTGTGCCTACTCAGCGTGCCTCCGCAGCCCACGCCAGTCCTCTCCACGGGGGTTGGACGCCTGTATATATCTGGAGTGCCTCTGCGGCCTCTGCCAGTCATCCCCTCGGGGGCTGGGCGCCTATATTTGCTCAGGGGCTAGACGCTTGATCCTACTCGGCCACTCTTTGCAACGCGGTAGACAAAGGGACAAACGCCAAAGTCCCAACGACAACCTGCCTCCACGGCATGAGGGGCACAAGAAACACATGAAAACTTTCATTGAGCTACAAAAGGCTTTTACATTATCACGCAAAGCGTGCGAAAATAGAAGCCACAGGCTTTTACAAATATCACGGAAAGCGTGCGTAAATAGCCCCGGGACTGCTCTACACCTCGGAGTAGGAAGCATCAGGGCGGTAGGAGAAAAATGATCGCATGCAAGAAATCTGTGCTCAAACAAAGTTCTCTCCTCCCTCTGCAGCGATCGGGCGAACAACACTCCTGTATGTCCCTTCACGGCTTCAAGAAGCTCCAAAGGGGCTCAGGGGCTGCTGACGGGTCCATAGACCTAGGGTCCCCAACGAGCCCACCTTTCTGGAGCACTTGGCCCAACGAGAGGTGCGGCAACGACGACACATACCTGGGCCGGCCCAGCAACGCAACGCAGGCCGAGACCAAGATCCGGCCACCGACTGGCTCCTCCAACCAGGAGGCCTGGTCGGCACCCGACCAGAAGGGTCCAGTCGGGGGTGGGACTACAGCCCGACCTGGACCAAGTTCCCCCGACCGGAGGTGCGCCGTACCGACCACACCACTCCCCCCGACCGGCACGGTCGGGGCCGACTGGGACAACCGACCGGGGACGCCCGCTCGGTGTGAGCTCAGGGAGCAGGTGGAACGGATAAGAGCAAGCGCCCAGGTCAACTGCCGTATGAAGAACCATACTGCATCACACCCTGCGCACGCCCCGGACAGTGCCGCCGCAACCTACCCGCCACAACAGAGTGGCCTGACAAGATGAACAGGGACCGAGGACGGTGGCCATACCGTACTCGACGACGTGGGCCTTGACAAGACTAGATGACGCCCGCACTCTCCCTCTCTCTCTCTCTCTCTGACTTGTAAGGCTGTCCCCTTGAACTATAAAGGAGGGAGCGCCCTCTCTCCCTCGGAAAAGAGGAGAGACTCTCTGGCTCTCTCAAGGCAGACACTTCTACTCATTCCATACGCGCACACACTCTCAAACACATAGCGCACGTCTGAGCCCCTGGTCACTCTCTACCACTCGGACCAGAGCACGACCAGTTCTCGGGCACCCCCTCTCATCCTTCTCTCGTTTGTACCCCCACTGCAAACTTTGAGCACCTGAGCTTAGGAATAAAGTCGACCGACCGATCCCGACTGGATGTACAGCCCGTTGCCCGAACTAGTATACATCCTGTGTCATTGTGTGCTAGGACATATCCGATCGAATTCATGGTAAAACTACTAACATTTACTTGTCGGCCAGATTCCACACCGACAGCTAGTGTGACCACCGCATCACCAAGAGCGTGGCAAGGCCTATCTTCAATCGTCGGTGGAGACGACATACATACGTGTCGCCCATGGGCACATTCATATATTTATAGATAGATCTAGATATAATATATATGCCCGTATGAGATGCCCTCCACCTGCAGGCTGCAGGTACCTAGCCACCAACCAGCGCGGCTTACGTTCGTCGCGCCGTTGACGCATGCCGGCGGGACGCAAGCGGGCGGAAGGCCGAAGGCGCTTTCAATTCACTGGCGAGCTAAGGGAGATGCCCCAGCTGGCGGCCTGTCGCTGGCTGCACACCACGAACACATTAGATAGGGGACAGTGCTGGTAGTGCCCGTCCGACTCAGGCCAATTTGGTAGGGCTCTTGGAGTGCTTCTCCACCAGCTTTAGCGGGAGCCCTACCAAACACCAGAAATGAAAATGGTTTTAGGGGTGAAGCCAAGCTGGAGCCCCCCTTAAAATGAACTGGGCAATCGGAGCTAAAAATACTGGCTCCTACCGGTTTCTCACTATCCCCCACATTTCTGAGTACAAAAGTGCCCCAGAATTTCATAGAAATTATGCTGAAATTGCCACCCAATCCCTGTTCCCACTACCCACCAACCTGCGTAGCTGTTGACGCTCGTTGTTGACACACTTTTAGTACCATTTAAGTGGTGCTTTCATACATATTATTATACTAACCCACCACTTGGCACCTGAAATAACCCCGTTTTCGCATATGCATTGTATTTTTCAGGAAATTGGACCTAAAAGTATATTTTTGGATAAAGCTCCAAACAAGCAATGAAACTGTCAAAGATGAAGGTCAGCGGGCTCAGAACGAGCCCAGGCCGATCAGCCTGGTAAAGCCCAAGCCGATCGGCTAGGGGTCTTTTGGCCTCCTCTGACGCTCATTTTTGGCAAGCACTCCTCCAAGATTATTTAAGGGCTAAGTTTGTGAAGATATGGTAAGGATCACTTCGGGATCAAAGAGGATCAAGAGGAGATTTGAAAAGTTATTGAAGATCAATCTCATCCTGAAGTTACCGATGTGCCAGGACTACATGCAAGTGAAAATAAGACTCCAGGATACCTAAGAAGATTTGGGGATGAAGGAGGGCGCGAGAGGCCACAAGGAAGGGCTAGGCCAGTCAGCTTGGACCCCCCAGGCTGATTGGCCTGGGGCTTTCCTTGCTCCTCACGCCTTCCAATTTCTGCCATGCGCTCTCTAGACTATAAATATTCTGATATTTCATCAAGCACGCAGATCCATCCACCAGAAGTCGAGGAATAGAGGGACACACACTAGAGGGAGCTGAGGGCCACTGCAACTCTTCGAGGTTGTCTAGGAGGTTGCTTAGGCTAGACCCTAGCCACCATGGTCGTCCCTACACGGTGAAGCCATGGTGGAGTTTTGGAGCCGAGTCTTGTGATCATCAAGGCTTATGTACACACGATGATGATATCCATCTAATCTTGTGCTTAATTTGATCTACTATGATGCATGCTTATTCTCATATATTTAGCTAGCATATGTTCTTAGTAGGAATAGATGTAATCGTGGTGATTAGTCTATATCTTGCGGATATATCTTAGTAGTGTGTAGGATGTCAGTGTGATTACCTTCGTGTGGTGACAGCATGCTGGAAGGGAAAGGCTAGACGATTGCGTAATGTTGAGTAGGATCGATGGCGAGTATTGTGGAAGTTGTTTGAGGTAAAGCTTTGGGAAATTGGAAGCATCAACACGCACCTCGCAGTGGCGACCACAAGAAAGTAGGCCACTTGTGAGCCGCCTTTTTGAGAGATGACTCTTTATCAAAGTGCTACATAGATTGGTTACCACTTTGGCTGGAACTACAACAAGAAGACAATAGGCTCATGCTATCGTTGGTGATGTTGTATCATATATGTCTGTGGATGTGATCTACCCTTATTCATGATATCAGTCTTTACATCAAGGTTACCCTTCATATGCAATCTATGCTTCATGTTAGGATTAGATCCGTTAGATTAGATGGAAAACCCTAGTCAGCTCGCTGCCGGTCCACGGATTGATAAATCTTGGATGGAATACTCTAAGGGAAAAGCTATGATGATCCGTGCGCTTGCGGTTCACAAATTGGTGTGCTAACTACTGTCAACAAGCTTTTGTGGTGCTGTTGCCGGGGATCGGCAACTCGAACCCTGGGACGATCTATCTAATTTTTCGGACTAATCCTAATTTTTCTATTGCATATATCCTGTTTTTCTTATTTGTGTCCTTGAAAGCAGGTAAATACTAGATGCCAGATGATCGAACATGGACTTCATCAAGTCTCAATTCACTCCGATAAGGTGATAACAACATCAAGCCCAACTCTTTAGCAGTAGGTGCTAACTTTGTTAGTGGACTAGTATCTGCTATCGAGTCCACACCAATGAAGGCAATACAAATGCCTATAAGGAAGGTATGCCACTGTGTCAATTAATTTTTGAGACAAATGTTTCTTGGAGATTTTTGAGACTAATGTTTCTAGCAATTCTTTTTGACTCAACTAATTGTGAACAACATCGATAGTCTTTTCAACCGTGCTAGCCTTTGTCTTTGCTAACCCTTTTGCATGTGCATTTGCATTTGTTTCATCATTCATGTATTAGCTTGGCTTTCTCCTAAAAACTTTTATGATGAATGCTTTCATATCTATGTCAATGCTTCTAGGGCATTTTCCCTTTGCAATCTTGTGTAAACGTAGTGTTTAGACTTGGTTGCAGACCATCATCATTCAGTTTAATAAACCTTGCTAGCTTTTCATATCATCTCCATATTGCATTGGTTGGTTTTTAAGATTTGCAATGAGCTCTATGTTTCTTATGCTGGAAAGAGTTATTGATCTTGGGATAAGCATGGTGTTTGACCTTGATTAACAATTTGTTTATGGCTATGGAGAATTTCAGCAATCTAGTTGTAAGCATGGTTCTTAGAACTTGGTGCAAACATTATCTTTTTTTATGATTCTACCTATCATTTGCATTCACACTTGCACTCACGTACACTCATTAGGCTTTTGTTTTTTATTTTACTGGATTAGCTATGCCACAAGTTAAAGTCTTAGGGATTGTCGGTGTTTTATACCTAGCAACCTACCGAGGGGTATCCCGAGGTAGTAGATTGGTTGGTGGGGGATCGTCGAACCTGGAAGTCGAAGGTAAAAGCGAGGACACAAGACACAGATTTATACAGGTTAGGGCCGCCAGAGTAGCGTAATACCCTACGTCTTGCTTGGGGTGTTGTATATTGTACCCTACACTTGGGTGTTGTTTGTTATTGAGGATTTGATCCTCTTTTTTGGTTCTATGAGGTCTTCGCCTACCGATCTAGGGACCTCTGCCCTCCTTTATATACTCTAGGGGCTAGATTACTAGTCAGTTATAATGAGGAGTTCTAGTAGGATTACATGGTATGAGTCCTAGTAGGACTATAGAGGAATCCTAGTAGGAATTCGTTTTCTTCCTTCCTTGCGGGTATTGGGGATCTATCCCCGACAAGGCCTCGAGCGCTTCATAGTCGAATGTAGCAGTCTTCGAGTACTTTTCATATCCTCGCCAAGTAGTTTAGTGCTTCTCGAGTAATTTGTTTGGCTGAATCTTCAAAGTTTTGCAAAGCTGCCACGAGGCTATGATATGCTCAAGCCCTTGATCGTCTTGATTTTGTAATCTTCATCTTTGGAATGTGATATGGAGGGTAGCGAAAGTCGCACTCCATATGGAGTAGCTCCTGAGCCTTGGGTTGAATCAAAGAATCAGACTGAGGGTCAATAAAATGTTGAATCTTCTTTCTTTGTCTTTTAAAAAATAACTATTGGGTGTAGCTAATCAGCCCCCGAGCCTTGCAATGATTAATTAATCAATCTGAGGGTCTAGCGAGGTTTAGTCTTCACGCCAATCGTCTTTCGAGTAGTTTTTCGATGTCCAGCCCCCGAGCTTATGCTCCAGGTGAGCCGTAGGAGCCATGTTGAGTAGTTATTTGGCGCTTAGCCCCCAAGCTTGAGAGCTAGTAGAGCTATCAGAGGTATTCCGAGTAGTAATTGGCACTTAACCCTCGAGCTGTGAGCTAGCGAAGCCATTGGAGGTACGTGAGCGTCCTGGAGAGTCGTCGCCGAAGCTTGACCTGCAAAAAAAGATGCATACATTATGTAGATATTTGTAGAATTTGGAACTACTGAAATTTATTCAGTGATGAATGTAATGTAAATGGTGTGTGTCATGCTCTTGTTTTGGCCATATTTCTCCTGAGTAGTTAGCCTATTACGTTTAGACTCTCAGTCCTTGTTTAGCTATGGCCGCTGCATGTGAGATCTTTGTCTCGTGTACGCGTACTGGCACTGCTGCTACGGAGATCTTTGTCTCGCGTCTTAGTGTTTAGGTATGACAGAAGATCTGAGGCTTTCACGAATTGAGGCATGTTCTGCTCAAGTAGATTAACAACCGCTAAGAGAAGACACTTAGAATAATTAGTCGGCATTGCGACAAAAAGACTGCGCGATTGCGCGTAAAGTAGTCACTGAGAGAGGAGAGCGCGTGTTGCCCCGCATAGGATTTGTGCCTCCTTAGAGTGTAGCCACTGTGAGCCTCCAGCACTCAGTGCGCCAAACCCGTCGCCGTAGCCTCCGAAATTCGATTTACCAAGCTTGTTGCGGAGCTTCCGGAACTCAGTGCACAAAACTCGTGGCTATAGCCTCTGTAATTCAGTGTACCAAGCCTATGGCTGTTGGTTAACATGCCTCAGGAATAATTGGCAAAGTGTAGCTCTGGAGGGTAATTTTCGTCGAGAGGCGTACACAAAAAAGTACTCGACGTGTTTCCCTGCATGCGGAAAACAAGCCGAAAAAATTAGATCAAATAATTAAAAAAGTGACTTAGCTTGATTCGTGGATGATTGTCGATGAAGCCGTGGCAGTCTTCGTGAAGCCACGATGGTTGTTGATGAAGCCGACTAGTCCGACTCGATTCTGACTAGTTGTTGATCACGTGGAACCTGCCCTCGACTAGTATCGACTAGTTTTCTAGTCGAGACGAGTAGTCGAAGTAGTTGTTGGTGACTTGATGCGGCCGGATGTCAGGATAGCAGTGCTCGCGTACATCTTCTATGTATGTTAGGCTATGATTTTGAGGTTTTGTGGTAGCCTTCCATGTGCGTGTAGCACAAATCCCTCCAAATTGCTTTTTACGAAGAGTGGTCGGAGCTGATTATTTGCCTCAATCCGCACGTGACTGTAATAGATTTTTGTCATCTTGGAATAATGGAGTGGGTCCCTTAGTCTGCCTGATCTCCCAACTCGAATCGGATTTGCCTCTGCCTTGATCGATGAGCCGCATGCAGCAGCCTACGGCGGAAACCGACTTGGTCTTCGACTGGAACGCGGAGCGCATCGATTCTGTCTCGGCGTAGATTTGTCTGCTCGGAACTCCGACTCGGGGATTGATCTTGATGATGAGGTCCTTCAAGCTCGCTTGATGATCTCAACGATCACCCCTACCTAGCGCCAGATGTTGGTGTTTTATACCCGGCAACCTACCAAGGGGTATCCTGAGGTAGTAGATTGATTGGTGGGGGATTGCCGAACCTGGAACTCGAAGGTAAAAGCAAGGACACATGACACGGATTTCTACAGGTTCGGGCCACCAGAGTAGCGTAATACCCTACATCCTGTTTGGGGTGTTGTATATTACGCCCTGCGCTTGGGTGTTGTTTGGTATTGATGATTTGGTCCTCTGTTGTGGTTCTATGAGGTCTTCGCCTACCGATCTAGGGACCCCTGCCCTCCTTTATATACTCTAGGGGGGGTGGGATTACTAGTTGGTTGCAATGAGGAGTCCTAGTCCTACTAGGATTACAGAGGAATCCTAGTAGGAGTTCGTCTTCTTCCTTCCTTGCGGGTAATGGGGATCTATCCCCGACAGGGATGTTGTTGGTTTGTTGGCGATTGCTTCTACTCCCGACAGTCACCTTGGAGGTAGTTTGTGCACTTGAATTATTTTCCAGGCATGGTGAAGCGCTTTCATGAAAAAAGAAGAAATTGAAGGATAATAAATGCGACAAAAGTGAAGAAGCATAAAGACAAGCTCCGGACGCTGAGAACAAGGATTTCAACAAGCACAAAAAGCTTCATCTTATTCTTCCATGCCTAGCACAATGCTAAGAGTGGAGGAGGACTTGGCGGACGAAGAATACAAGGATCGCAGTCGCCAGAAGTTGCTCTTTTTTCTTCTTCCATGCTAAGCACAATGCTTAAGCATAGGGGAGGTTACGCTGCACTTCATCACAAGCATTGAAAGAACGGTAAATTCTCTCTCAGTCGTTTCTTTGTCTATCTCTTTCTAAAATGCTTGTTATAAGCCTTCAACCATAGACTCGATGGAGCCTTTCTATATCTCTTGATAATAACATGGCTACTAGGAGTACAACCTAGTTTTTATTTTCTTTAAATCATGATCACCATCACCTTGTGCTCACCACGATGTTAATAATTTTGGTATAATCTTGCTTATGGAAAAATGATGAAGGTTGCCACTTTGTTTTACTTGTATATGACTTTTCTAATTGCTCTCTATTTAATGAACTTAAATTGATTAAATACTGGCTCTTTTAATTGTGGAGATTAAATGACTAAATTCTAGATCCACAAACTTTATGTTGCTTTTTGATTTAAGTTTTCCGATGACCTGATAACTTGAATTGTTTTCATTTAAAATGAATTCATATGCCATCTACATTTGTGAATCTCTTACAAAGTTCTACCTACCAGAGCCTATATACATGCATGATCTTTCATAATAAAATCTTTAGATTGCAAACTTATATTTTGATAAGTTGGATTCAGATTGATTTATGTGGTACGAGACTTAGAAGCTGACCATCTCCTTTGTGTAAACCTTTTTCTTGCTAGCCTTTCTGTCCATGCATTGTGAATTTGTACACTGAAAATTTCACAAACCTCGCTGGGCATCCAACCTAAACCCAAATATATCATTTTTGCGACTACCTCTTTAACTACAACCTATTATTGACATAAAAAAATATTTTGACAAAGATTCAGAAGATTAATCAGTGCCTTTTCAAGAAAATCAAGACCTAGAGGCGTCCACCAATGCGAAAAATAAAAAGCGAAGAAAACAGAAGCCAGAAGGGGCCAGGCCGATCGGCCTGAGGTGTTTCCCCCTCTATTCCCTCTGAAATTTAACGTGAAAGTCCCTCCAGAGGAATAAAATAATTTTTTCTACAGAAGATCGAAGATTTTGGTACTTACATCAGCAGTTTATCTTTCTTCATTTTCATGCTCGGGGATAAGCATCATCTAAGCACGAGGGAGGAGTCATCGCATTATCTCTTACTACTGCTGAGTAAAGAGGTTATTACTATTTTTGCAGGCCTACTAGTTATGTAAGATATATATAAACATATATATGATGGTTGTTATTGCAATATGCATGTAAAGTAAATACAAACAAACTTATGACACAAGCCACCTGTGCTACGGACATATACATCAGGGCATCCAACATTTTTAAAAGAATTTTGGTAGTAGTTTATCATCATCCACTTTATATATCCTTGACTCTATTTCTCTAAGACTTCCTCTCGGTAGCAGCAAGAAAGGGATAGATCAACCATACATGCAAATGCTTCAGGCCGGAAGCCAGGGTTACACAATCAGACGTTCACTGTCTAGCTAGCAGTAGCAGCCTACCCATCAGGCTCAGCAATAGTCAGGTCAGGACCATCATGCAATGTGGACAGAGCATGGTCCAGCACATGCGCGCTGAGACACATGCACATTTCGGCTCAACGGTAAACAAAGACAAACAGCGTGGGTGTCTGATCCTTATTGGATCTCTTGGGGGGCCGGTATCACAAAACTGGCAGGTCAAATCCCTCAACGTTTAGCAGTATCCTTAAACTATCGTGACAATTTGTTGCATATCTGGGTTTGGATGCATATAAGAGGGAACGAGTTGTGCCCAATTTTTAGTTCAGAAACAAACAAAAGGTTTATGGCCAACAGTAGCAATAATGCTCCCTCGGCTCTTTCCTAATTTGTCGTACTATCTTCTCTAGTGAACGGCTTTGCAGTAGTACTGTACGTATTCTGATGGACAAAAGTGTTCATATATACTGCCACATGGAAATTATATTGCTCTATATGATACTGGAAGTACACTTTTCTGTAAATTACTGTACTTCTACCAACCATGTTACGAACTTACTCTAGCCTTTTTCAAAACATTAGTAACGCACGTTTCAAATTAGGTGAGGTGATAGTGACAACCATATTAGTGAAATGAATTTTGTTGATTAGCCTTGGCGGTGGTGGTTAGAGGTACATAATGATGTTAGTTGCTGTTGGAAAGAAAGATGACAGCGGGTATAATTGACCTTACACTAATGTGGATGCAGGGGCGGAGCTAGGCCTATTCGCCGGTGTCAGCTGATACCAACGATTCTTCAGGAAATCAGTGGAAAAGTATTGTTTAGCATTGTTCTAACAAGCCTCTGACACCGGTCTAAAACGGTGCTGACACCGGTGCCATTCGGAGCTAGCTCCGCCCGTGTGGATGGATATGGAAAAGAGAGCAATCGGTGGCAGTACGATGTCTTTGAATCTTAGTGGCCCAAGTTCCTAAATATTGTTGGCTAAGGTTCTATTTGGATCAGTTAGAGCTAATGTTTAGCTAGGATCAGCTAGGTAGAGCAGAGGTAGCTAGCTGTATAGTTGTTAGCTGGGAATTAGCTTGGACCGTCTAGATCAGGTAGAGCTAAAACGGTGGATTCAAACAGACCCTAAAACCTAAATAAGATGGCTCATCAATAATTTAACCATTAGATTCATAATGAGAAACACATTCAGAACTATTCTACAGTTCCACACCTTTAATGGCGTAGTAACACAACTCATCAGAGCCATATCTTATCATAGTCATACAGGCACCGTAAACTTACCAACAATAGCGGAAAAGTAAAAAAAGATGACAGCATTTCCGAAATGCCCCCGGAGCAAGAGAGTACCGAGGGGCACCACGCTTGGATGTCGGGGGGCAACACGTAACCACTCCATTGGCTTGTCAACTGATAGCTAGCGTCCGAGCGCAAAGGACGCAACTGCACCAGAATGGACCTGCGACCATTTGGCTTTACTTGCCGCATCTTAAAAATAAAGGCAAATCAGAGAGGCACCAACTGCAAAAAGGTTGCATGGCCCTCACTTCTGTATCGTGAAGATATCCATTTTTTTTTAAAAAAACTGTATTTCTTTAAAACCCAGCAGTAATAACAAAGGTAAAAAAGCCTTGCCGTGATGTAGTGTGGAGCTCCATTCCATCTATGTTTTTCCCATCCCTACTAGAAACATAAACTTTCATCCCTTTTAGTATCCATTATTTTTAGATCCGGTACTAATGTTAGCGTTAGTACCGGTTCTAAAGTTAGGAGCCCCCGGAGACCCTCTAGTACAAGATGATGGCTCCATCCGATCCGGTACTAGAGGTCACCCTGTAGTACCGGATGGAGCCACCATCCGGTACCAGAGCCCCCATCCACCGAGACTTAGATTTTTTAGGCATACAGTAGATCAGCACAGGCGCATAGGCAGCACCAGCCGCCCCCTCCCTCCTTATCCTCCAGCGTGTCCCCCCCTCTCCCTCCTTATCCTCACCGGCTCCCTCATCCTCTCCTTCAATCTCCCTCCCTCCTCCTCTCCCCTCCGATCCCTTCCACCGCTGGCTCCCTCCCTCCCTTCTCCCTCTCGCGCGCTCTCTCCCTCCCTGGCCTCCCCACTCCTCCCCCCTCCGGTCGTCCCTCACCTTGTGCCTGGGGTGAGGAGCGCCGGCGGGGTGAGGCGTGGCGGCGGCGGCTTGGTGGCGCGGCGGCGGCAGCTTGGTGGCGCCCCCCCCCTCTCTAGATCTGCAGGGTCGGTGCGGGGAGGAGGGGCCGCGGCGTGCAGAGGAGGAGGAGGAGGAGTGGCGGCGCGGGGAGGAGGAGGAGGGCCGGCGGCGCGGGGAGGAGGAGGAGGTGGTGGAGGAGGGGGCCTAGCGGTGGTGAGGAGG